>NW_027128141.1:0-30000 GCF_037325665.1 Littorina saxatilis
CCAAGTTGAGAGAGATCAGCTGAGCTAGGATTTTACATGGAACAAGATCATCCCTCCACTTGCATACATACCAGAAATGAACATACAGTGTGCTTGATGTGGTGATCAAGTGACATTTTGCTATGAATTTGTTTAAGCAACTAGTAGCTTCTTCAGCGTTAATTCATTAAACAATTACTCTTATTCTTAGCACATAGAACACCTTGCTAAGTTAAGTTATGCGTGTGTTTGTTATTGCAATGTAAGACCTCATGACATAGATAATTATAACAAAATAACACATGATGAGATTCTAAATATGTTTTGTTTACTTGCAGGTCTCAGTTATTACCAAGCCCTGCCTCATTCTTCCCGCAACAGTGACATGGTGCTGTCATAGAACACAAGTAAGGCTTTTGATCATTTCCAAAATACACTAGCAATAGATTGTGAGCTGTGCAACTGGTAATGAGAATATTTTACCACAAAAGGCTAAAGTACAAATAACAGATTTATGATGTTGGAAAAAGAAGTCCGCCAGAGCAAGTGATTAGTGTACCAGTTAGCTAGGGTGGATATATTATATAATTACAATTTACAGTCAGCATAAAATGTTGAGGCCAGTCTTGAATTGTTCTCGCCCTGTGAATTCACCGGCAAATCAGATGGCATGAAGAAATCAATGGTATTTTATGCTCTGCATTGAATGAACCATCTCCAGTCATTCTGAGTGACACACCTCTTTACAAAAAAACATGCCAGTAATTAAATCCAGGCTACATGGGGATGGAAAATGACCCTGGCAATTTCAACCTCTGCTTGTGCCTTTGTGTAGCAGGATTGGATATGGATCTTCAAAAGCCTTAGTTCATTTGTTTGTATCATGTATCATGTATGACGTTATAAGTTAATACTATTAGTCAATTTCAAATAGCAGAGTTATTTTCAGAGCTTTCTAACTTCAAACCCTGTCTGCCCCGTGGAATCTAATGTAATTTAAAGGGTATTTTGATTTTGACTCAGTTTCTTTCTTGCAAGTTCATTCTTTTCTCATTCTAGGTACTAAACCACTACTGATGACTGCCTGCATCAGGGTTATAATTTATGAAGAAGTCAAAATGCACATATTATATAACAGTTTACAATTTAAAGGCCCACTTGCTTTGTCACTATAGTGTGGGTCACTGTCTCCCATCTTGGCCACATACCAAAAAATAAAATATATATTCAGTGACTGCTTGCTGTGGTGAGTTAACTCAAAATATGGGATATTTTCACGAACATTCAAGCTGATCTATGTTGGTATGCGTCCAAGTAGAGGGATGATCTTATCCCAAGTAAAAGCCTGACAAGATCTGAGACTGTGATTGTGTTTTTACATAGTAAAGTAAGCCTTTAACGAGAAAGTATGTCTATTGCACTGGGTGTTTTATTATTATTATATATATTTTTCTTCCAGGTAGTCTCTCTTTAAACTGACTTTCTACACCATGGTGTCTCTGGCAGTGTTATATTGGCAGAAGACAGTTGGAACTGGATATCCTCATTTAGATGGTAGGCATGTTTTCGGCTTTTGTGTTGCTTTGGTGTATGTGTGTATGGTGTGTGTGTGTGTCTGTGTTAAGGGCAGACCGGGTAGGCAAAATGAGTTATTTTTGGTCTCATACACCTTTTTGGGGTTGTTGCATTTTTCACACCTTTGAACATCCTGGAATGCATTCAATAATCTGCTTTTGTCATTTTAGACATGTATTCATGTAAATAAAACCATTTTCAAACCGATGTTTTGTTGTTTTTGTCTGTGTTTTATCAAAAAAATCGAAAAAATGGTCAACTTTGGATACTCCGTGCTGGTAAATGTGCGCACATGACATGACCCTTCGCTGTTCAAACTGTGTGGAAATTTCCGTTCTTCAAGATGACGTCATCACCGTTGGGGAATTTCCGTTGACATAGGCACAAAGAGAGAGAATCCGTTCCAACCGAAACCCCGGAATTAATATATGCAAATATATGTAGGTCAAAGGCATTTGGCGCAAGCGCAGTAGACAACTTATCAGTCCCCCGGTGTCAACAAATCCATGACGTTTTCACCGATTCAGCAGCATTTTTCAAAGTTTTGAGCTGCGGAGAACAACCCTAACATTGGAAATGTTCGGCATAGTGGCAAGAAATGTCAGAGAAAGATGAACCAGCAGCAGCGAACAGTAGAAGGAAGTAACAACACTCCGAAATGAACCAACATTATCGTATTGAAGCAGACGACATTCTAAGATTCTTGACTCGACGAGGTGGGTTCTGCTTCTTTCTCTTTTCGATCTTGTTTGTTTGACAACGTGATTTATTGCACATTGTTATGTTGTTGTTGTTGTAAGAATGTGTTAGGGTTTGCAGGTAAATGATAAACAGTTTGTGTCTGAAGTATTTTGCGTGTTTCTTGATCAAATTTACTGACCATGCCGCCGCCGCATCCCCCCCCCCCCCCCCCCCCTCCCTCGATCATCTCTGTGATATCGTCTTCACAACCCCTATTTTATTGTTCTTCGCTGGCCAGTCCTTGAGAGCTTACTATGGTGTAACATGTCATCATTATTCTTTGTCTGGGGTCAAACTGAGAAGCAGCATCTGAGCGATGTACGACTGACACAGTTTCTGTTTCTGGTCATTGACCGTAGGAAAATAAGTACCCTACTAGAGAGCGTTCTCTAATTCTAAAGGATTGGTTTACACCAGCATGGCTGACCAACCTATCATTGACAGCAATATTGTTGTCAAATCTTTTCCATTAACTAAGGAATAAAAAAATAGATCCAATTTACTTCACCAAAGAAAAAAAAAGAGTTAAACTAAAGGACTGGGGATGCAACTCATGAATCAAAAGCATAAAGATCACCTGCAAACAGTGCTAGGTTTAGGAAATCTGAAAATGTATACACACACACAGAACACACACACAAAACAGACAACAGACAAGAAACAAGCAAATACATAGCAAGTGTGATGAAATAAATTAATTTTAAAAGAAAAATATGAAAAGAAAGAAAGAAAGAAAGAAAATAATTCAGCTAGTTTCAGTATTAGTTCCTGTGTGTATGTGATTGTGTGGTTACTCAAATCCCATAGTAAACTTGACATGTAAATTTTGTGATAGGGACCAATTAATGAATGTCTTTTGTGTGTGTGTGTGTGTGTGTGTGTGTGTGTGTGTGTGTGTGTGTGTTCGTCAACCGACATATGTGGGTACGAGCCGCTGAGGTGGTTGTAAGAAAACCCGCCTGGTTCAGTGGTTGGGGGCTGATTGGGATTTCTGATTTACCGGCCTAGCCAAAAAGTTGAGGTACACCCCATGTAACATGGTCATTTGCAAAATAAAGTACAAGCACTTGTTGACGTTTATATTGAGTCTTAAATTTTGCAGCTTATTACAAACAAAAACCATGGACAGTTGTATCAAATATTAAATCAGTGTTTGTGTATTTATTAGGTTGGAGCAAGGGGAGAGCCAGTCCTCCTGTGGTGGCAGCGAGGAGAAAGATTGACCTGATGGAAAAGTTTGCTAAACCGGAACTACCCTCTTCCACAGCAGAAACATCAGCTTTGCCATCTTCTGACCAACCATAAGAAGATACAGATACTTTGCCATCTTCTGACCCATCACAAGCAGATATGGATACTGGTACTGTGCAACGTCACTCCGCTGACATGTGTTGGGCTTTTGTCAACATTGATCAGCTCAATCTATTGCTGAAAGGTCTATATCCTGTACTGAATGCTTGTCTGATAGCAGTCTGATTATGAAAGAAGGTGATGCATCAGCCCAAGGATTTGCACAGGCCCTGCATCTGGAGTGCATATGAGTGTCCATTCAAGTCTGCAGTTGTTTACTCTTCTCCCGGTGGTAAAGTTGCATTTAAAATAATCCGCGTTTGACCATGTTGGTACATGGAAAGGGACATTCAGCTTTACAGAAATTTGCTGCAGTGTTAGGATTGAGCACAGAAATACTGTAATTAAAATGTTGCAACTTTTGAATGGCTTGATAGCTTTGTTCCATTTGTGTATATATAATTATGTAATGTTGATGATTTGTGAAGCATCATTTCTATGCAATGGAATAAGAAATCAGTGCATCCGTTGGGTTTTTATGAGTCTGACAGTTTGGTTCTGATCAATATTTTCATATCAGCACAAACACAGATAATTGACTTTTTTAATGTTTTCATATGATTTTTTTTTTAAATCAAAAAAATCTGATAATTTGATTATCAAATCATTTCCCCTTCATAGTTAAAGTGTTATTCTGGTTAAAAAAAACCACCCCATTAATTCAAGCTCTACTGTGGTACTAGTTTACCGGGGTACTAGTGAGACTCTTTTACATGCTGTTTTCTCTACATGTAATTTGAGACAAAATGTGGTAATTAAAATGTTGTAACTTTTGAATGGCAAGATGGATTTGTTCCAATTTTGTATATGTTGTTTATGATTTGTGAAGCACCATTTCTGTGCATGGAATAAGAATACAGTGGATTCCTTGTGTTTTTATGAGTCCGACAGTTTCGTTTTGATTCATATCTGCACTAACATACATGAGTTTTCAAATGATTTTTTTTTTAAAAGTCTGGATAATTTGATCGTCAAATCATTTCCCCATCATAGTAAAGTGGTTATTCTTATAAAAACATATTAATTCAGGCTGCACTGTGCTACTAGTTTGAGGTACTGGTTGGAATCTTTCAAATGCTGTTTTCTCTGAATGTAATTTTCAGACAAACATCTGCAATTAAAATGTTGCAACTTTTGAATGGCTTGATGGATTTGTTTCATTTTTGTTTATGTTGTTTATGATTTGTAAAGCGTCAGTTTTGTGTATGGAATAAGAGTTAAGTGCATTGGTTGGGTTTTTATGAGTCTGACAGTTTGGTTCTGATTCATGTTTTCATATCGGTACAAACAAAGATGGTTGTTTTCATATGATGTATATAAAAAAAATCCTGATAATTTGATTGTCAAATCCTTTTCCCTACATAGTAAAGTGGTCATTCTGATAAAAACATATGAATTCAGGGTGCACTGTGCTACTGGTTTTTTTATGTACTGGTTCAAATCTTTAAAATGCTGTTTTCTCTGAATGTAATTTTCAGACAAAACGCTACAATTAAAATGTTGCAACTTTTGAAAGGCTTGATGGATTTGTTCAGTTTTTGTATATGTTGTTTATGAGTTGTACAGCATCAGTTCTGTGTATGGAATAAGAGTTCAGTGCATTGGTTGGGTTTTTATGAGTCTGACAGTTAGGATTTCATGTATTTTTCTTATCAGAACTGAACCGGTAACTGAAAATGCTAAATTAAAATAATATATTGCTTAGAAATGCTTTTCGATACACAGAATTATTAAACACACACATATTGCTGCAAAGAAGAAAAATTGGATCAAAACATGCACTGGTTCACAAACTGCAACATTTTAAAAAAAGCACATTTTATAACGTTTTTCTCACATTTTGGTGAATAAAAACCCCAAAAATTGCTTTTCACTCAAAATTTAAAATGGTTTCCCTTAATTAGGTTATTCTGCTTGCAAAAATCAAACAAGCAGCAAGCTGTTTCCAAAATAAAAATAAAAAGTGCTTGCCTACCCTGTCCCCCCTTAAGGCCATGTCAGACTCACAACACAAAACAGTGTTTCCTTTCAAAACAAACACAAAACAGCGTGTTTCCCATGTGACATCCCCCAAAACGCGTTTCAGAAAACACTGTTTCGTGTTTTTGCATCGTGTTTTGGGTTTTAGAGCATGCTCTAAAATCTAAAAACACGTTTTGGTAGTCAGCCAATGAACGCGGAAGATCAACTCAAGTGACTCGGTTTCCGGCACCACGGAGATAGAAAAAAATGGCAGACTCAGATGTGGTACCGATTCAGGGTAGTATCGGACCCATGAATCCTAACTAGAGTCTATGGATCCTGTCACGATTGAAGAGAGGCAATAATATCAGTGGGCGCTGCCAGCCGTGTTGTTTACAAACCCAAACACAGCGCGGTAGCTGAACGGGTCAAGCTGACACTGACCGTATCAGTGGACACTGACCGTATCAGTGGACACTGACCGTATCAGTGGGCACTGACCGTATCAGTGGGCACTGCCAGCCGTGTTGTTTACAAACTCAAACACAGGGCGATAGCTGGACGGGTTAAGCTGACACTGACCGATATTTCTGTGAAAACACGCACCGCGCTTCATCTGTGTGTTTCGCAAGTGACATCCCCTCTTTAAAAACATGTGTTTCCCCGACGTTTTGAGATGGTGTTTTTGTCGAAAACAGGGTTTTGTGTTGTGCGTCTGTCTCCGCCTTTAGACACATACCAGAAATAAACACACTGTTTGCATGCTGTGGTGAAGTGACATTTTGTGATTTGTTTTTTTAATGAACTAGTACAGGTAGCTTTTACAGCATTTATTCATAACACAATCGCACTTTTTGGGGTATGTGAACAAGTTAAGAGATCAGGGTTCGACACTAGCGGGGGCGGGGGGCGGAACGCCCCAGAGTTTTGTGTTCCGCCCCAAACATTGCCGAAGCTTGGGGCCCACTCCGCCCCAGGATAAATTCCAACAATGACAAACCGAAAATTCTAATGCCAGCAGAGCCAATCACTAAAAATCGCCAGTCAAAGTCGTCACTGAAATTTGCGTTACGATCAATGCCGCAGTCAAGAAAAAAACACATTCAAATCGTCGAAGGACAATGTCGTAAGGGAAATAACTCCCAGATTGCGCTCTTTAGCGTGAGAGATAAGTATCGCCTTCAAATGCCAAACGCAAAATGTGGCGACACATCCCTGGTGTAAAAAGACATGGTCAAATGAAGATGAAGAACAGGGTGGAGAGAAACGAAAAAAGGAGACCGATGCAGCCAAAAGCGCGAAGCGCTGTCGTAATTTCAATGTCAAATGGTTGAAAGAATTTCCCTGGCTTCAGTACGATGAAGAAAAACAGACAATGCATTGCCGCACGTGAATACTGAGAGTGGGCCCCAGATTTTTTTTTTCCGCCCCAGCAATTTCCATCTCTGGGGCCAGTGTGGCCCCAGGCCAAATAAGTTAGTGTCGACCCCTGGAGATCATGTCTTATCCCATTTTAAAGCCCTACCAGATCTGAGACGGTGAGCCAAATTGTTTTCATGAGAAGGAATGTGCCTTTTAGTGAAATCTATGTACTTTACAAAACATATTTTAAGAAATGAAATGTGTTACAAGTAACAGCCATAGGAGTGATAGCCTGTAGGTGGAATAATAATCTTCAATTGCCTATAAATGATTATCTGGTTAAGAATGACCTCTTCAAGAAAATTAATGCAAAGCATTTTGATGTTTGTGACGATTAGTTACTCTTTATCACGTTTGTTCGCTGATTTTGCTGTCAGTGTCAGTGTTGGGCAGGTGTGCGTCCATGATGTCATTGCTATTGAAAACTAATCTGTACTGTAAAGTAAATGTACCCATACATGGCAGTTGTCTGGTCAAACCGGGGGCCAGCCATGACTGGGACTGATGTATCCTCAGGCACTCGACACCAGGTGGGCGGGGCCAGTGGTTGGGGTGTGATTCCCTGCCTTACACCACCACAAAGTGTTGTATCAGTAGACAAGACTGAGCAGAACTTCTGCCCCTCCCCCCCCCCCCACCCCCCTCACCAATTGACCACTCAGTGCCATGTGCCTGTGGCTGTATCATAAACACTTTGTGACAATAGTTGTTACCTCCTTAGAACATATCTTGTGATGCTCCTCGGTGTTTGATGTATGCTAACTGGTGTACTTATGACATAGTGTTCATATGAAAGTTTTATGTGTTGCAGCTCATCCAGATCACAGGTACACAAAGGAGCTGGTTCCAGTGAAAACATAGGCACATGGAACTGCTTATGGACTACTTTAGAAAGTGTGCGGTTACAACCAAGACTCTCCAGTTAGGAAGGTCTGCGGAAGGGTGCTTGTTCTGTTTCCTCGGACAGGCTTTTCAAGACTAGGTAGGTTGAACCACATGATTGGGCTTTAATTATGAATGCACTTCAAAGTTCACTTATTTCATTATCTGGTACAAGTTCTCTTGCATGTGGGTGTAAGGCTGAAGAAGAACCTCTGACAAGTCAATTTTCAAGCAACTGAGCATGAACCCAGGTAAAAAAAAACCACAGAGCTCTCTTTCTCTCTCTTTCTATTGGTCTGTTATTCATAGAATGACACTAACAGTGACACAAGTAAAAAATCTGTATCATTGTCTTGACCTCTAGAAATTTGGTAGAGAATAAGATGACTAATAGTATTATTTTGATTATTTTATGGTCATTACTGTGGACTCCCCCCCCCCCCCACACACACACACACACACACACCACCCCACCCCTGCCCCTTTTAAGACACCCCAATCTAAGACTCCTTCCTATTAATGACCCTGTTTACGCAGACTTCTTGTTCATAACATCTGTAAATTCACTCCCATTTTAAGACTTGCTCCTTTTTAAGACCTGATTTTGCTTATTTTGGATTTCGAAAAAGAGAACAACAAATCCCCACTCTCTAGCCAGGCACATGATTTTTGTATGAACCAAGTTGAGGGATGGCATTTGTATAGGCCTGACCAGATCTGAGATGTTGAATCTATTGCTTACAAAGAAAGCATTGTGTCATTAAAGGCACACTACTTCTCTTCACCGTCTCAGTTCAGGCCAGGCTTTAACATAGGATAAGCTCATCCCTCAACTTGGTCACATATGAACAATCAACACACTGACTTCTTGCTGTAGTGATCGAGTCAGATTTGCCAAGGCGTGTACATGGAATAAGATCATAATTCTAAATGCTGAAGTAACATTCTGTTTCCTATGAAGCTAGGCTTGATTTTGGTATGAATCCAAGTTAAGGGATAGCATGTGTAAAAGCAGAATTGTTTACAGAGGCAGCTTTGTGTTATTAAAGGCATCTCAGATCACCTGCCAGGCTTTTTTTTTTTTTTTTTTTTTACATGGGGTAAGACTATCCCTCCACTCCGGCACATACCAGCAATAAACACAGTGGTTACTTGTGATGAAATAGTGGCAAGACAGATTATTTAAGCATCACATAACCTTCCTAAGTGAAGTCAAGTCGTGTGTGTGTGTGTGAGCATAGAATGTTGAGGACAGCCTTGAAATTTTCTGACTGTGTGAATTCAACAGAACTGCTGTAAATCTGGCGCAGTATAGTTTTTATTGTATGAAACTTCATTTCCAGTCAGGTGCTATGAAGAAATCATATCAGGTTATGCTTTGCAGTGAACCACCACCAGTATTTATTTATTTATTAAGGAGATTTCTATAGCGCATAACTAAAAGCACTATTTCTGAGTAACACGTCATCTTAATTAAAGCATGCCAGTATCGCCAGGCTCCTTTTGGGTGGTAAATGTGGATCTTCAAAAGCCTAAGTTAAAAAAACAAGATGTAAAAGTACATTTTGAATAGTAGGTTTTTTTCAGAGGGCAGATATCACAAGATATGATCGTTCAACTGCATGTATGCCTCATTACTAAAACAACAAGAAGAGCAAACGCTCGATCGAGTCACTTTCGCAGTTCTGAATATTATATGAGGCATCAGATGGACAGGAAGAAATTGCTATTCACAACACAATGAGTCACGTTCACATAAAATTTGAGCCCGGTCACTTTTATAGTTTCCGAGAAAAGCCCAACGTTAAGTTGTGTGTTGCCGAACAGAAAAGGCTAGTTATCTCCCTTGTTTTTCTGATAACGTTCGTAAAAGGCTACAGATGTAAATACTTTGATGTAAAGAATAATCCTACAAAGTTTCAATCACATCCGATGAACTTTGTCAAAGATATAAAATGTCTAATTTTTCCTTTGACGCTGACCTGTGACCTTGAAAAAGGTCAACGAAACCATCGTTAAAGTGTAGAGGTCATTGGAGGTCACGACTAAACAAAATATGAGCCCGATCGCTTTGATAGTTTCCGAGAAAAGTCCAACGTTAAGGTGGTGTCTACGGACGGACGGCCGGCCGGACAGACTAACACTGACCGATTACATAGAGTCACATTTTCTCAAGTGACTCAAAAATTAAGTGGTATTTTACTCGTCTTTCTGGTAAAACATATACACCATCAATATATTATAATAATGATCTTGCTTGTTTACAGATGGACAACAGCTGCTGCCAGGACTAGGTTACGCATAAAGAAAACAGTCAACACTTGGCTGGTGCTGGAGCTTCTTTGATGTCTATATCAACAACAAAAAGACAGACAGATACCAGCTCATTCAAGACCATATCCCCATTTTACTCACACAGAACAGAGAGCCATCTTCCGCCTTCGCACAGGACACTGCTGTCTGAAGGTACACCTCAAAAGGATAGGTTTTGCACCTACAGCGGACTGTGGCTAGGGTAGGAAGAACAGACTCTGCAACACGTTCTGAGAGGGTTGCCTTTCCTTGCCACCCCTGTGCAACAAGACTTGGCCAGAGAGCACACATCCAAATGCAAACACTGAAGAGGAAGAAGAAGAAGGTGCCCACACAGAAGGGCATGAATCTACTTCAAGGGCAGAAAGGTTTACAGCAGTTTATAGACTTGTAGCAGATAACATGATTGTTGAGACAAAATTACCTTAACCTTCGCCGGCACTCGTTATCGACTACACACGAACGCATTCGTGGGGCCAAGCAGACCCATGCTTCTCAAAGAAAGAAAAATATGCATATCCTTCCGTGGCACTCGTGTTAATTAATTAATGGTCAAATTTAGACTACACACGGTATTTGGTAAAATATTATGGGTCTGCATGGCCCCACGAGTGCCACGGAAGGGTTTGCACAATTGTCCTTCTTTGAGAAGTATGGGTCCGCATGGACCCACGAGTGCCTCGGAAGGGTATACACGCTTTTCCTTCTTTGAGAAGTATGGGTCCGCACGTCCCCACGAATGCTTCCGTGTGTAGTCTAAATTTGACCATTAATTAATTAATTAATTAATTATCACTGAAATTTAATGAGCTTTTAGGAGATGAAAGCTTTGTAGGTGTCTGAGGCATTTCTAAAAGCTCATTAAAAAATTCCAACTCGTTTAAGAGATATTTGCAATCAAACACCCTTCTGGGTCCGCACGGACCCACGAGTGCCTCGGAAGGGTATACACGCTTTTCCTTCTTTGAGAAGTATGGGTCCGCACGTCCCCACGAATGCTTCCGTGTGTAGTCTAAATTTGACCATTAATTAATTAATTAATTATCACTGAAATTTAATGAGCTTTTAGGAGATGATAGCTTGTTAGGTGTCTGAGGCATTTCTAAAAGCTCATTAAAAAATTCCAACTCGTTTAAAAGATATTTGCAATCAAACACCCTTCTGGGTCCGCACGGACCCACGAGTGCCGGCGAAGGTTAAAGGGAGAAAATGAACAAGCTAAATAGGCTGTACAGTACTTCACTTGAACAATTTATAAGGTTCCCTGTAATGTATTAAGTATCAAGAACATTTACAGATCACAAGACATTGTGTTTTCTTTTGTTTGCAATACAAATTTTTCACAATAAAAAGATATGCACTTGGCAAGATCCTTAAAATGTAAAACTAGTACGTGTGACAATTTTGAATTGTTCAGAGATGGTTTTGCTTCAGTGGTAAATGTTTTAGCTTTGTTATAAGATTCCGTTACTGAAGCATACTTTAAAACCTTGACCTTCCAAGTCTTGAACAACATACCCTAACTGTGTTAGCACCCTGGGCTGCGATCATTGTGTTGAGCTACTTAACAGAGGACTCCTTGGTTTTATTACATATACTTTGGTTAACTTTAATTATTTGATAAATAATTCTAATACAGGACAACTCCCCCATCAAATGTAGAAATGTCGTCTGCATTTTTATTTTGTATACTGCATATTTTAAAAGGCTATTTTTGTGCACAAAACATGCATCTGCAGGGAGCTTTAGAGGGTGAAGTTAGGATCTATTATGGGGCATGCAGCACCACACCCATTTTGTGTGTGTGTATTTTGTGTTGACACATAAGACACTGTCATTCCAGCAGAAACCTGTGATGATGCACATTTTATTGCAGTAACCAGCTGAAATTGTATGTACGTTGTTATGAAATTGACAAATGATCCCTGCTTTGCAATCCTGGGTTAATGATATTGCCAAAATTAAAACGTGGAGGAAAAAGTGAGTGTAAACCTATTCTTGTGGTGGTGGTGGTGGTGGTGGTGGTGGTGGTGGTGGTGGTGTGTGTGTCTGGTTAGTGTGTGTGTGTGTGTGTTTGAGTGTGTGTTAAACAAACAACAACGACAAACAACACCAAACCTAAATCAAACAAGCACAACAAAAACAAATGACACAAAAACTGACAAAAATCAGAATATCAACTGAGGAGAAAAAAACAGTGGCTGAATGCAATACTTATTATAACTTAAAAAGTAAAAGTGTGCGTGTGATGTGTGCGTATGTTTGAGTGTTTTAAACAAAAACAACAAACCTAAATTAAACAAGCACAACAACAACAACAAAACAAACGTGGAAAAATTCTGAATATTAACTGAGGAAAAACAAACAGTGCCTGAGTACGAGACTTATTATCAGGGAAACAACGGCAAAACTCGCAATGTCGTATGGAATAAGGTAAAAGATGTAAATCATGGTTTACAGAGAACATCAGTACTGAGTTCTGTCATGTTTTATTTTCTCCAGAGTGTGACGTCTGCAGAATGATCGATACAAAAAGCAGTGTCTCCAGTCATGGCCATATGCTGCTTTCCTAATTTTTGCTTTGCACTATTTTTGCTTTGTGCACATATTTGAACCTTGTGGTGCTATGATTCGGTTCTTAAAAGAAAATTATGACTCACACTCACATACAATCCTTGTTTTTGAATGTTTTAAAACATTGCTGCTTTCTGCTTTGAGCCTGGAGGAACAAAATGACTCTGAAGCCGGACTGCCGAGAGGAAGAATGAGAGGGAAAAGAACACGCAGCCATGAAAACACACACAACTCCCTGACAGATAAACTGCTTATGTTCCAAAATCAAGAATCTTTAAGTGCGCACGCACGCACACACACAAACACACACGCGCGCGCGCGCGCACACAGAGAGACTCTCCTCGTGGAAGTAAACTTATACTCGAACTTGAAAGTAAGTATAAATGTTTGATACGAAATAAACCTGTGATAAAAGTCTTTTTATAAATCATCGGTACCAACAAAATTGTCACAACACGTAAAAGGACATACTGTAGTTTCAAATTAGTAACAATCTAAGCCATTTTAATCAGCACTGGTGTCCGGCAAGCACTAACAGATATAACAGCACGTGTATGCATCTTGAAGTAATAAGACCTTGAAGTAGGCCTAGAGTTTACACTATGCATTACTATGTAATGCTTTAATTCAGCTGCCTAACTGTGGAACTTTGCAAATGTGTGAGGACCGTTTCACAAAACAGACAAAACACCCTCTCAGTTATTTACACAAATCAGTTCCAGAATGTGCGTGTTCCTTTTCTGTCTCTACAAATTAATGTTATCTGGGGGGAAAACGAATCATTGTCGCTTCCGCCCTCAGTTATAATTGCCTGAGCATAATAGGAAATGCAACAGGTGTAGTCTTCGGCCTGATTTTTAGTCAAGATATTTCGACACAGAATGTTTCTTTCTTTTTTCTTTGTATGTTCACAAGCTCACATACAATCATTTATGCAACACTGACAATAAGACCAGACCAGAGTTGTGATTGAAATGGGCAGTTTATTTAATAAAGCTCCAGAATGAATAAAAATACATGACAAAATAAGGTGGTCCCGCTGTACAAAGCCGGTTACCAAACACACACACACACCAACACACACAAACACACTCACGCACGCACACACACACACACACACACACACACACACACACACACACACACACACACACACACACACACAGAGTAACATTGTACAACTTACTGTCACATTCAAGCGGGAACACCAAACAAAACGTATCATCAAATGAAACAACATTTTAAGTGGTCAAGCAGATGACCACAAACCACACTTGAAATCTTCACATTTTAACACTTTCTCCTGTATCAATAAAAGTCATTTATGCTGACTAGATAATGACATCAATAAAACCATTCCCTTTTTTATTTTAAAGAAAAACAAGAAAATTAAAATAACGCAAAGAACTGATGCTCAGTAAGGTTGGGTATCGATCTCAAATGTGTGCATAGCTAATTACATGTAACCGGCATGGACTGGGGCTAGAATTGGCCTTTCTGTCAGGCAACTCGGCCTCTAATTGGTTTTATATTGTCTGATCCCCCTCCAGAAAAAAACAATACCATTTGCCCCGTGCTTCTGCGCCCACAAAAAATATTCGGGAATAAGAAAAGTTCAAATTTTAGGCACCCCACATACAACCTTAATTGTCAGTCAATTACTTTACTGCAATCAACGTTGATTTTAAAGTACCATGTCATTATTATTTTGGAGATAGATTTGAAAAAGTCCATAATTGCAGACTGCGTATTGCATACCTGTCAAGTACTTTTGGCCTCTGACCATAGTAAATGGCATAAGAAACCATAGTTGGGGATCAAAAACCATAGTTAATGCGTGGATCAGGATGTGGTTAAACGCACAAATTCAACTTCTCACGCATACACACTAAACCAATCAGATTGGTTTTCACAAACTAAAAGTAAAACACATAAATTCCTTTCTACACAAACTGCTCTTTATTTACCACTAGCCTACATGTAATACATTTACACTGCACTCTTGTTCGTTCATTTTTTTTGTCACTTGTCACTTGTGTTCTTTGTTGTATTCATCTGTGCAAATCTTTGCTTTGTCAATCATGCTGCCAGTCACCTTAAAATCATGGCAGCATGCATCAGAGTTAATTTTGACCTGTAAGAAGGCAGTCAGTGTGTCAGCTCCCAGACTGTGATCCAGCACTTGAAGGTGTTGCAGGGTTTCACTGCCAAATGGAAATTTATTCAACATTTTCCTCACACAGGCCATGTAGAACTGGCGCACATCATGCCAGAACTTCTGTTGTGTGGCTGGTGCAAGCTCCTCCTCAGAAATGAATGAACGGCAGTCCATGCCAGCAAAAAAAAAAAAAAAAAAAAAAAAAAAATTTTTTTTTTTTTTTTAATGCTGAAAATGCGTATGGTTTGAGGTATACGACGTAGGACCCAAAAAACACCGAAAATCCGTAAGAATTACGCAGAATGCGTAGGACTTGACAGGTATGGTACGTATTGGTTTGAGTGATTTGAATTTTGATTTATGTGAGCGGCACCTCAAGGATTGCCCCAAATGTGAGTGCGGTTACCCAAGGGAGACTGCTGAGCACTATTTGTTGCATTGACCCTTGTGTAGAGATGTACGATTATTGTCAATTGATAACTGATTATAAGTTTATTGAAATATTATTGAAAGGCATCCCGCAATATTCCCGGAATGTCAATCAGACCATATTCATAACTGTACAAGAATTTATTAAGACAAACAGGCATGTTCCGTACATGAGCCTCTACATTTTATTCATAATGTTCATTTGACACTGTCATGAGACAAATGCTGCCTGACCAATTGTTCTTCGTAATTTCTCTCGTGTTTTGTGTCCTTGTTTCGACTTATCGATTATGGCCCAATCGTTATGTAATTTAGTGCCATTTTCGCCGATCACAAAATGTATTAACTTTGCGTGTGTGTCTTCTGTGCATTTAATATTATTGTGACGTGACCCACTCTTCCAACATTTCTGGCGCTCCAAGTCTTCGTCGTCCTTTTTTTTTCCCCTTATGCTGAATTCTGTTCTCTCGTACCCCATTTCTTTTTGTTTCTTGTTTTTACCCCCACCAAGTTCTGTACTACCACCCCCTCCCTTTTTTGATTGCTTGCGCATCAGGTTTGTCTGTTTGTTTTCGTTGTCTGAAATGAGTAAATGTATCTAGTCCGCCATCATGCTAAACTTTGTTATGTACATACCAGGATGACTTAAAATAAGCATTTATGCTTGAGTTATCTTAAAAAAACAATGCATTGTTTCTGTCATGATAACAAATTGAATAAAGTTTTGTAAACCAATGGACTGATTATAGTTGACCCTGATATGTGATTACGGGATAGTGTCACGTTAATTTATTTCTACTTTCACTTGTACTTTTGTACTTAAAACAAATCACTGAAATGTAAAAGTTATTTTTCTTTCCATTGTGAAGTGTCGTCAGTCTCCTCAAGGTAATGCAGTCAAACTCAACCAAAAGTTGGAGGGGCTTCTTCATACTTTCAGTGTGTGTGTGTGTGTGTGTGTGTGTGTGTGTGTGTGTGTGTGTGTGTGTGTGTGTGTGATTTCTTTTGACACTATGCACGTTTCAAAGTGAGTATAGTGCGCTTCCCAAGCATAAAACGGTGCATGACTCTGGATTTGCGTCTGAGATATTGACACATCACTGTGAGAAAAAGCGTTAATGAAAAAAGAAGACTATTTATTTTCCTTGAGCATTATCTTAAAGTGGTGTGCCAAAAACTTTTAAATTTAAAAATTCAATATTTAACTTTAGGAAAAGCACTGTAGAGAGAAACCCACGCTTGTGTGTTCAGAATAGTCTCCATGTGGTATCAATATAAATGATTCAAATGTATGGAAGAGAAGCTGTTTCTGCTGGATTAATACACACACACAATTGTGCACTCACACATAAGCACGCATGCATGCTCACACACACACACACACACACACACACACACACACACACACACACACACACACACACACACACACACACACACACACAGAAACAACAAATTCATTATGACAAAACCAAATACGAAGTCCTATTTCACAAATTTTATATCTTCTCCTTTTCACCATATACAAATACAGTCACGGAGTACATTTATAAGGCTATATTTATGGGATAGAGCCACTTGTTAATTGTTTCTTGTTCACAAAAGCACTAATAAAAAAATTGCTCCAGGGGCTTGCAACGTAGTACAATATACTACCTTACTGGGAGAATGCAAGTTTCCAGTACAAAGGACTTTAACATTTCTTACATACCAATCAATATGAGGCTTATATTGCGCGTATTCTGTGGGTACAGTTCTAAGCTCAGGGATTTTATTTTAATTTCATTTTATGCAATTTATATCGCGCACATATTCAAGGCACAGGGATTTATTTATGCCGTGTGAGATGGAATATTGTTTTACACAATACATCACGCATTCACATCGGCCAGCAGATCGCAGCCATTTCGGCGCATATCCTGCTTTTCACGGCCTATTATTCCAAGTCACACGGGTATTTTGGTGGACATTTTGATGAAAATTTATCTATGCCTATACAATTTTGCCAGGAAAGACCCTTTTGTCAATCGTGGGATCTTTAACGTGCACACCCCAATGTAGTGTACACGAAGGGACCTCGGTTTTTCGTCTCATCCGAAAGACTTGAACCCACCACCTAGGTTAGGAAAGGGGGCAGAAAATTGCTAACGCCCTGACCCAGGGTCGAACTCGCAACCTCTCGCTTCCGATCGAGCGCAAGTGCGTTACCACTCGGCCACTGAGTGGAAGGTACACCAACACGATATTAGCACTCCAGATTTTTATCTCGCAGTTTTTCTGAAGGACTTTGCATTTGAAAACTATTCTCAGACAAAATCGCTGCCCTACACGCCACCAGGCGTGAAAGGCAAAACCTACTACTCAGACAAAATATGAGTTTAAACTGCAAGTACATGTACAGGGAGTCTGAAGGGTTCAAGTCGGATGAGATAGACTACTGTTGTGGCAATCTTCGAATTTGAAAATCATTTTTTTAAAAGAGTAAAACTCATAGTTCTTCTTCTTCTTCGCTCATGGGCTGAAACTCCCACGCTCACTCACAAATTTGCACGAGTGGATTTTTACGTGTATGACCGTTTTTACCCCACCATTCAGGCAGCCATACGCCGCTTTCGGGGGAAGCATGCAGGGTATTTTTGTGTTTCTATAACCTACCAAACTCTGACATGGGTTACAGGATCTTTTCCGTGCGCACTTTGTCTTGTGCTTGCGTGTACACACGAAGGAGGATAAGGCACTAGCAGGTCTGCACATAAGCAATGACCTTGGAGATCAGAAAATTCTCCACCTTTAACCTACCAGGCGGCCGCGATTTTGACTCATGACCTTCTGAATAGGAGGCCGATGTCTTATCCACAAAAACACCGAGCCCGTCCAAACTCCTAGTAAAAACAACAACTGCAAATCTGGGAGCAAAATGTGAACGGTTACAGTTTCAACTATCCTTCCCCTTTAAATCAGCATTTTTGGAAACCTAAACGAAAGAGTATTCAAGAACAACAGTCACGGATTCAGATTTAAAAAAACAAATGGTAACTATGCTTTTTGGAAATTCTTTCTTTAATTGGTGTTTAACGAAGGTTATATCGCGACAGGGAAAGGGGGGGAGATGGGATAGAGCCACTTGTTAATTGTTTCTTGTTCACAAAAGCACTAATAAAAAAATTGCTCCAGGGGCTTGCAACGTAGTACAATATACTACCTTACTGGGAGAATGCAAGTTTCCAGTACAAAGGACTTAACATTTCTTACATACTGCTTGACTAAAATCTTTACAAACATTGACTATATAAGAAACACTTAACAAGGGTAAAAGGAGAAACAGAATCCGTTAGTCGCCTCTTACGACATGCTGGGGAGCATCGGGTAAATTCAGACCTGGGAACCCCTGTTTTGCACTTAGAGTATTCTCAAACAAACTTGGTGTATTTTCAGAAAAATGAGCGTACTCCACACAGCATTTGAACATCCATGATTCAAACATGCTTCACACGCGTCCGCCACATCGTTAATTAAGTTTACCTATACATGTACATTCAAAACAAATCCTGACAAAAACTGTAATCATGTGTCAAAATACTGGATCGGCTTCAAGATGGGCTTGTGAATAAAAGTAGTCTAGGAATTTTTCTCGTCGTATTTTTTTCCCACTGACCGTACTGATTGTATTCTCGACAATCTTGCGTACAGAATACGGCGAAATCGTATGGGTTCCCAGGTCTGTAAATTCTTCCCCCTAACCCGCGGGGGGTCTTTTTGGAAATGCGCTTCAGACAAATGCCTTTGCACACGTTATGTTACTCACAGCAAAATGCAAGAATAATTGGGGACCATATGGGATGGGGCAAATTGGGAGGGAGCAATTCGGGACACCACCATATATATCTACCAAATATTTACAAATAGCTATCTTAGTACATGCATAACATGCTGTACCAATACACAATTTCTTTAAATAACTATGTAAGGATTATTGGCAGTCTCCCGGAGCATGTTTCACGCTATCCTGCGATCAGGACAAGCGACTGACTGTGATGTGTATGCTGTGCGGCGTGCGCTACATAAGAAACCTTTTTTTAAATTTGTATTAAATACAATCACCTGAGCCACGAATGGCTAGCTGACAGCGGCTATCTTTTACACAACAAATTCTGAACTCTGATGAACTCGTGACCGCTGATTTTTAAAGGCAAGGGGTATCATATTGTGCGCATGGCATACACATCCAAGTTGGTCGTTTGTCCCGATTGTGGGATACAGCCTGTCAGAGGCGTAGAGCGTGCTCGAGATGTTTTGAAAAACCTGACTGCAGTACAGGGATTTTTACACCTCCGGACTGCTGATAATTGGGGCGGGGATATAGCTCAGTTGGTAGCGCGCTGGATTTGTATTCAGTTGGCCGCTGTCAGCGTGAGTTCGATCCCAGGTTCGGCGGAAATTTATTTCAGAGTCAACTTTGTGTGCAGACCCTCTTCGGTGTCCGAACTCCCCCCTGTGTACACTACATTGGGTGTGCACGTTAAAGATCCCACGATTGACAAAAGGGTCTTTCCTGGCAAAATTGCTTTGGCACAGTTAATAATTGTCTATCTATACCCGTGTGACTTGGAATAATAGGCCGTGAAAGGTAAATATGCGCCGAAATGGCTGCAATTACTGGCCGTATAAAATTTCATCTCACACGGCATCACTGCTGAGCGCCTAGAACTGTACCCACGGAATATGCGCGATATAAGCCTCATTGATTGATTGATTGATAATCCTAACAGAATTATTTTCAAAAACCGTCTATTGCCTTGAAAGCAAACCTGGAATTTCTGATGCGAGTTGCCAGAAAGAAAGTTCACTAACAAGATCCAGGCCAACACCCCCCCCCCCCCCCCCCCTAATAACACTAAGGAGTGAGGTGAGCTTAAATAACTAATTAATTAATCAATCAATAAATTCTCTGCTGAAATCCCCAACTTCGCGCATCGAAGCTATGAAAAACAGGACACTGCCACGTTTCCATTCAGCTAAACGCCACACCATTTTCAAGAGGGGATGTCTCAGGAAGAAAGATGTGACGCTCCCGATTCATATGTTTCAGAAGACAGCCCACCTGAGAAAAAGAAGAACACAATATAGAAATAATAACAACCTGTCAACCACAAATACATTAAAGTTTTTCAAACAGTTCACTAATCCGACAAACTCATGCTCGTTTCTGGTGCATTTGATAAAGCCAATTACGGGTAGATGCTAGACAACAGCAAAACCACCACCACATAACAACAACACAAGATTGTTTATGGTTGTTTACAGTCTCTTGAACACAGGAGTCAATCGAGACCGTATATATAACAACAAGAAGCATAAAAAAGCACTTCAGTTTGAAACCCAGGTTCAATGTAGTAAATGATATTGCATCAATGTTCCATCCATCCTCAGCACTTTCAAAACCAGTTTCTTCTAGGTCATACACACCTTTTCCTCGATTGATCTACAGTATATCAGATCACTATTGTTCTTTTTATGATTTGCACCAAGGGAATGATTAACATTTCTGTCTTAGTCATAATGTAACAAGCTTTAAGCAAAAGCATAATATTCTACACATTCACATATTGTAAGGTTGAAGGGGTCTATGTCGACCAAAAGAAGGTGTATTCCCCATAGCCATAGGTGTTTTCCCTGTGTACCGGGAATACAGTTGGATTTTCTGTAGAGAAGTATAATATCGTACAATCTTGCGCCAAGCGCGTGACTGCGGTTAGATAGGAGAATCTATTTAAAATCCTGAAATCGCGTGCGGCATCCAGTCAAGCAAAACATGCTTCGACCGTTTATCAAAACGGATTTAGTTAAAGAAACATCTGCACCCCCACCCCCAACAGCCTGGTATTATGTTTTCCTCGCTGGTACTCTCGTCCATTGAATCACTTTCACTCTCGTAAGCTTGAAGTAACTCCATGGCGTCTAACGGAAGTATATTCCCTAGTGTATATGTACAGGAAATTAACATACAGGGAATACAGCCACTGTTGGTCGACATAGACCCCTTCTAAAGTGCTGCAGTGGTTACCTTTCCCTCCAAGGACCAAGCTGTTCATCCACTGTAGGGCTGACCGGGGTTCCCCCTTAGCAGAGTGAGTGGTGAATCCTGGCTGATAAATTTCCTTTCATTTTCCATGAATGAAGAATACCAGCTGGGTTCTTTTATTCATGGACCTGTGTTCTGCAACACACACAAATCAGCCACCAACTTGTAAATATATGTAAAAGAAAGCAAGTGGCAATCTGAATAACAGAATACAAAATGATCAATCCACACAATCATACTTCAGCACTGAAAGTCCACAAAATGAAGCACTGCTAGTACATGTACTTCTCATAATTTACTGAAACTTTACTCGTCAAAACAACCATTTGTTTTATCAACTTTACTCCATCGAACGCAGAAGAAGAAGAAGAATCAACTTTACTCGCATGTGGCGAGTAGATTAACATTTCTACTCACCATTTACATGATTTAAACTCGCCATGGCGAGTAATTGAAAATACTCGCCACTTTCAGGCCTGTACTTGTGCATGAGATGTGTTTACCATCCATATGCCCAGACCATGCGCCCTTCTGTTGTGCTCAGAACAGTAAAGAGTTGCTTGCTGGGGTGGTTGTTCATAAGTTAACAGTTCACAAGAGGGCACAAACAAGAGCAAAAACACAGGTGCCTGATTCAAACTCATTCAAATGCAGAACCTTATTTTTGCATGAACAGAGTAAGACATGATTCTTACATAGCTGACCCTACCCCTGGCAGAAAAGTGCTTGAAATTGTCCATGTGGTCTCTATCAGTACATTTGATGCGTATTTGTGATACATATATACTGATATAGAGACAAGTAACAAGTGGACATTTCCTCTGACACCTCTACCATTTGTACACCTGCACAAATCTCCTGCCATAGACTACAAAAGGAAAACATACAAATCAAAACAAACACAAATTTAACCTAATGTTTACCTTTCAGCAGCAGAAAAGGCTGTGTTTTCTGTGGTGTCTCAGAGAAAAGCCACGGTGTTGGAGATGCAAAACTAGGCTGTAGGCAAGGTCCAACATCTTTAGCTGCACACACAAAAAGAAGAAGCAAGAAATCACATGACATAGATGACATTCCTCACTAGTACAAAACCACAACTACACTAGTCAACTACCAATGTAAGAATCATAGTCCTGCAAGATTACCCTCTTAAAAAGTAAGATTGCTTTCATTCAAACACTACCGTGGGACCAAACTCCCCCCCCCCCTCCTTTTTTTGAGTTTTTCCTGCATGTGTGTTGATGTTTCCATTAATTCCAAGCCCTGAAACTATGAACTTGAGATCTTTATGTATGCACACAGTCACAGGCTTAATAAGCTATTCAGAAACCAAGCAGAGTCTGCACAACGTTAATTCTGAGAAATAAATCCCCACAACTGGTTTCAAGGCCACTATACCGACTGAGCTATTGCTTGCCATGCCAACCTCCACCCCCATTTGGAACACGCACAACTAGTATACCCATACACATGTAATAATACTGCTTGCCTTCCTCCCCCACCCTCCAAATCAATAAACACTAAATGTATGCAATCAGTAATCTTTTAGTTAGTAGTTGACTACCATCACTACTCTCTCCACACCCACCCACCCTCTTGCACACCAGCGACACACCGCCATCACCCAATCATTTCCATGATTCTCTCTGCCATATAGTTATCCTAAACACTAAGATTATGACACATTTGTTTTCCAATTAGGAACATTAAAAATTACTGTAAAAAAAATGTACAATCATGCACTCTCTGAGTCTGACAAGAGAGTGTGAGAAAAGTCAAGAAAGCAAGACGTGTGACATAACTAAATCTTCTAATCTATTCCTGAGATTTACTCTTGACAGCTTAAAATGGAACCTCATGCACTTACTGTTCTGAATTGTAGAAATTGCTTGTAGTTATAGCAGCAAAGGCAGTTTTATTGGGTACCACCAGGTGTCACTCTGTCATCATCTGATCAAGAATTCAAGCAAATGGTTCAGCACTGAAACAGTAAATAGCAAGAGTGTACAGAAAAATACACAAACTTTCTCATTAATTTGTATCTTCAACTTCACATTTTTCATAAATAATGATACCTTACTTTGACTAAGTTTGAGTAGGATTAACATCATGCAGAAGTTAACTTGAAATAAAATAACTATACGTTACTCAATACGGCACTCAATGAGTCAATTGTCAGCAAAGGTGATAATCAATGCAAGGTAAAACCAAAGGATGCAACTCAGTCAGCAATTGCAAAAACTACATAATTCTAATCAAGCTGTCAGTTTCACTAGCTATCAGAATTCAAAACATGTTCTTGTTTTTGTTGTTGCTGTTGTTCATGACTACATCAATGTATCTCAGCATTTCTAGTTTCTACACTATAGCCATTAAATGTTCAACAACAACAAAAGAAGTGTCCCAATGTTTAAGGAAGCGCTGTTGCAAGTCACAATTGTTAGCAGTTGCTGAGAAAAGCTAATTGTCCTTACTGTAAGGCCTAAAAAAAAAATAGGTGTGGTTACGGTAACCCGACCTACCCTATTTTTTTGGGCCGACCCTATAACTTTTTATTACATTTGTAAAAAAAATACCAAAAAACCCCAAGTAAACGAGTGCAGAAAACGCAATGAAAGCGAAAGCGCCCGAGTCGCACACTTATTTCCCTGTCAAGTAGGTTTAATTTGTACACATTAGAAAAAAAAGTTAAAAAAAAAAAAAAAGTGATTGCCCACCTTCCTACCCTATTTTTTTTGGCTATGTTACCGTAACCACACCTATTATTTTTTTTGGCCTAAGTTGAGTAACAAATTATAAACAATTGCTGTTAACACTCATAGTACAAGACAGCAAACCACTGCAAAACTATAGTCATCTATCAATGTTATGCTTGCCATCCCACCCCCGACCCCAAACCAGTCTGAGTCCAAGCTAGGGTTCGTCGGGTGATCAGGAACAGACTTTTTTTTTTTTTGTCTAATCTTCCTGTCAGTGTCATGCAACTTGAACTGATGTTGTACAATCTTGTAAATTATGATAATTTTGTACAATGAATTATCTTTTTGACTTCTTAAAATTATAACATGCACATACTGTCGGATGAGACCTTAAACCGAGGTTCAGTGTGTGTAGTGTACACACCTAGTGACGTATGCAAAAAGACTGAGCACGCAAAATAAAGATCTGTCAGCATTAAAGTGGCCTATAGAAACACGAACACACCCAGCATACACCTATCCCTGTGGTGTTACATCAGTACTACTAATACTACTAAGCGCCGGCGGCAGCCGAGTCACTGGTCTCACCACAGGGTGAGACAGCCACCACGAGGGAGGACTAGAACATCATCCAAGCGCCTTGAGCATACACCTAGTGTGTGGATATGTGTGCTATGTAAGTTGCATATCAATCAATCAAATATTTACTCTGTGATCTATGAGCGAGCTAAAATAATGAACTCCCCCCCCCCCCCCCCCCCCCCCCCTGTACGTGCAATCAATTTTAATCTCAGTTACCTACTCCTAGATCTATAGAATTTTACTTACGTGTCATTTGCAGGCCTTTGGACTAGATCTGTTTGGATGTCAGTCAGTAGTACTCCGTTGCTGCTCTCAGTTGCACGTCGCACCCATCTGCAGGACTCGGAAGTGACGCTCGTTTTGCTGTCAGTTCTGTAGTCGATGACCTCATACAGTGTGGCCAGAACATGGCGGCAATAACCATCCAATCTGCAACAGTTTACGCATTCAATGTAAATTGTAATGATGCATTTATACAGTGCTAAAATAGTTAACCCTCTCAACATGAATGACACTACTGTGTGCTTCCCCAGCACAAGCTGTTCAGACATTACACCAGATTTTAACTTTTAGGTTTTAAATGTCATTGGTACAATGACAAATACTAAAATAGGGAGTAATATATGAGTTGGACATCTTAAAGTTATGAAGTCGCAACACTAATGCTGAAAAGGTTAATTAATTTTTTAACACTTCAGTATAAAGCACACACAATGACTTCATCATTCTGCCCACAACTGTTGTTTGCATACACATGTATGTAGATCAGTTTAATTTAAATGAAATAGATAAGTTACAAACAGTGCAAGTCTACTGATGGCCTGTACCAAAGTTTGTTATGGCCTAAAAGTCAATCAACCATTAAAATAGTCCCCCCGCCCCAAAAAATAAAATAAAAATAAAAATTAAAAAAAATACTGCCTGACATCCTGGTTAGTTAGTTAGCTAGCTTTACTTCCCTTTATCTTGGTGTAGATGTAAGGAAGAATCAGGGTTCATACAGACACCTGACAGTGAAATTCAAGGAGTATTCAAGGAGTTTTCAAGGAGTATTTCCAGTATCCCAGCTCCACCATGGCAGGCTCCAGAGAATCAATCAGGGTGGTTGCATAAGCATGTCCAAGAAATTTGGAAGCGTAGTATTCCGTTTGGACTTGCTGCCCGTTCCAGCAACGAACAAAAATGTCAAGTTGCTTCATTTTGCTGAAAAAACTTTAATATTAACATTTTTTTGCCTGCACTTCAGAATTCAAGGAGGTTCAAGGAGGTTAAACACAAGAATGACCATTTTCTCCAAATTCAAGGAGATTCAAGGTCCTTGAAAAGGGGGGTTGAAAATTCAAGGGGATTCAAGGAGATTCAAGGAGCGTACGAACCCTGAAGAATAGACAGCCTGCTAAATGTGTTAACAATAACGAGCAAAATATGAACATACCCTCCCTTGCAGGTGCAGAAGGCTGACAAAATGCAGCTCCTTAGGTCCATGTCCACACTTGTCATTGCAATCCACTGTGAATAAAATTTTGCACCAGTCACTGGGTTCTTGGCTTCACTTTGCTTTTGACAGCAAAATAGCCATCTGTTGGGGGCTCTGATGGCAGTGATGGGATGCCACACGCTTGTATAAATTCTACCACATAATTATCCATCTCTCATCATCTGGAATCCTTCTGATTTACGATAATCCCGCACACTGGCAACAGACGCATTTGATGCACTGAGCTGGTACGTGCACACATCAAACTCAGAAAAGTCAGGTAGAATGTTTATGTTGGTACTTCCTGACAAGAAACCAGGATTCTGCAGAGCTCTGAACATTGCGTCGTCGTGGGTTTTCTGGACCGGCTAAATCGCGCAGTTTCAAGCCGATCACTTCGGCTCGATCCTCGATCAGCGCCTCGGGATCGATGGGCAACTTGATTTCAAATGCTTTCTGCACTAAATCGGACAGTTCATGCTTGCGGTAATCGCTAAACGTGACGCCTCTTTCACGCAAGAACGACTGTGACTCGCTCACAGATCTATACAGCTACAGATGGTAGGATTTCCCTTCGCTGACGCCATTGTTTGGCCCAAACAAGGGAAACTACTCTCATAGGTCAGTTTCCACTAAAAAGACGGGAGTTTATGCATACGCCCTATTGTTGATGGGTTTTTAAAATTTGTGACAAAAGAATTTAAACGTTCAAATGACTTACCACCCCCCTCTGATATGTCAGTTGCGAGTGTGTCTGTATGTGTTTGTGTATGTGTGTGTGTGTGTGTGTGTTTGTGTATGTGTGTGTGTGTGTGTGTCACTAGTGTACGTGTGTGTACGTGTGTGTGTCACAGTGTGTATGTGTGTGTGTGTGTGTGTGTGTGTGTGTGCGTGCGTGTGTGTGTGTGTGTGTGTGTGTGCCGGTGTGGGGGTGTGTCTGTGTGTGTGCCCGTGTGTGTGTGGTCACGTTGTGTGTGTGTGTGTGTCACGTGTGTCAGTGTGTCAGTGTGTCAGTGTGTGTCGGATGATCAGTGTGTGTGATCTAGGCCAGGGTGGACTCCCAAGGTTCCTGGGTTCCGGAAGTCCACCCACCCCCCTTACTGACTCCACAAATGTACCTTTTGCCTTTTTCTCTCTGCGAATGTATGTATTCATTTGCTAATTTGTTCGTTTGTTTGTTCGTTCGTTTGTTCGTTGGTTGGTTCGTTCGTTCGTTCGTTCAACAGTCCGTCCGACAGTCCTTCAGTACGTCCGTCAGTCCGTCCGTCCGTCAGTCAATCCGTTCTTCCTTCACTGAGTCCGTATCAATAAATTCCTCTTGTCGGGCCGAACTACAGCTAGGAGAGAGAGAGAGAGAGGGGGGGGGGGGGGGGATGTTCCTCATTGTTGGTGGGACAACCCCCCCCCCCCCCCCACCCTGGCCTAACCGTAAACCTCCTCCAAACGTTTGACAAATGCTCTGAAAATGCGCCAGTTTGCACATATTGTTTATTGTTTGCTTGTTTATTTGTTGTTTTTTTGTTTGTTTGCTTGTTTGTTTGTTTGCTCGTTCGTTCGTTCGTTCGTTTGTTCGTTGGTTCGTTCGTTCGTTCGTTCTTTCGTTCATTCGTGGGTTGGTTCGTTCGCTCTTTCGTTCCTTCGTTATTTCCTTCGTTCATTCGTTCCTTCGTCCTTTTAGTCCGTCCGTATGTCCGTCCGTACGTCCGTCCGACAGTCTGTCGGTCAGTCCATCAGTCCGTCCGTCAGTCCGTCCGTCCTTCAGTCTGTATCAAAAGATTGCTCTTGTGCAGAGGGTTGAAGGAATACCCTGCAGGACCGGATCAGGAGGGGTTACCCGTAACACACCCCCCCCCCCCCCCCACCCTCCCCCCACCCCCTGTCCATCGGTCCGCCCCTCAATCAGTCTGCCCGTTGGTCCGTCCGTCAGTCTGTCCGTCAGTCCGTCCGTCCGTCCGTCAATTCGTCCGTCCGTCCGTCCGTCCGTCCGTCCGTCCGTCCGTCCGTCCGTCCGTCCGTCCGTCCGTCCGTCCGTCCGTCCGTTCTTTGGTTCATTTGTTCTTTCGTTCGGTCGTTCTTTCCTTTGTTCGTTTCATTGCTTATTTATTAGCACACATCATTGTCAACTAGTGAATATCCTGAACAAGGCGGTGCGTGAGAATATCTTCTTGTTTGTTAGGATAAAATAACATCAGTTTGCTCTGAAACAAAACACACACAAATTCCGCTGCTTGAGCATCGTTTCAGTCTAACCGAAGTGAAGGTATACCTCATCTTCAGAAGGAGAATAAGCGACAGCATACTCTTCTACCATATAACATGTCACGTGAGGTCGTTCAGACCGGAGTGGAGGTATATCTCCGAGGGATCAGGGTATACTTTCAACCCGATGCACAAGCGTAGTTTATTGATACCTTAGTTTCGGTCGCACCGGTGTGTAATACCTCTTCCTCTCTTTCACTCTCTCTCTCTCTCTCTTTCTCTCTCTCTCTCTCTCTCTCTCTCTCTCTCTCTCTCTCTCTCTCTCTCTCTCTCTCCCCTTCGCTTTCTCTCATATTAAGTGCGTTTCACATGGATGATTTACAACCATCTATATTTTGACAAAACCACTAAAGTAAGACGGAAGTGGGTTGAAGCTTGGCCATTTGATATGAACTGCACTTCAGACGTGAAACTCTGTTCACTTTTCTTTTACTCCACCTGCACAGAAGAAGATCAAACTGGGCCTCGCCAACTTCTGTAGCCGTCAAAAGTGTGTTGAAAGATGGATTGAAAGCCAATCATGTGAACAGCACTTTACTTGACACCTGCTCACACACAACCAGGATGCTGAGTGGTCATGTCTCAGCACCACATACATTACATTACAGTACATTACATAATTTCTTCTGCTCAAAAAATTTGTTTCTTGCCATGGATGTGTGCAATATTTGGGTATGTCGTCACAGGTCCTTGACCACGCCTACCCTCAAAATCTGCGTTTTTTGACGACATAATTCACTTTCAACTGTCGAAATGGTGACTTCAACTGAAAGATATTTTACATTTTTTACATCAGAAAGTTTATATGGTGTCTTATCTAACAGGTCATACACATTTTCGTTTAAATCCGCCGCGCAGTCAGGCTGATCCAGCTTGTAACAGAGAACGACCACAATCCTGGAAAGCGGTTTTGATGGTGTTTTTGCTGGGTAGCTGCAGTTGATATGCAATAAATCTAAAACTACAAATAGCAGCCTCTCCAAATTTCATGGAACGATGACAATAACACTCATCTGTAAACGTTCCAGTACTAAAAGCGAACAGAACCAGAGAATGTACGGTGTAACGGTTTTCCGTAAAAAGTTTGAAAACGTTCGTAACGTCCCAGACAGAAATGTGACATGCACGCAACTTTGTGTACTTTGCAAGGAACGGTGCCATTTTTTTTATAATCACGGGAATTGTGTTGATCGAACCGGTAATAACAAATTATATCGCTTTCAGTGGACAACGTATGATTTAACCCTGCTCCGGGAAGGGAGATAAACATGGAAGCTCGAGCATGAACGAAAGGCTTATTTATACCTCCCTTGCCTCGCCTTTTCTTTTCTCCAGTGACGGGTCGACCAAAGAGAATGCAGTTTACTTAAAGATTTCTTAGTGGACCAAAGGCTGCACCATAGGCACAGGGGAAGCATTTAGCTCTATGACACATGAATAGTAGTGCAAAATATAATATGTTAAATGTCGTACATTTTACAGCCAGGAAAAATTGAAACAATACGAAATCTACATT
>NW_027128141.1:35000-41105 GCF_037325665.1 Littorina saxatilis
AAAAGTAAATTCAGCATCAAAGCAGGCTCTGAATGCAAACACACCGGTAAACTTTACAACACTCACAACACTTTCTTGCATTTGCATTTTTGATCAAAGAACCCACGTCAGTCAAAGAAAAAACACAAGCATTTACCTAGCGACAATATTGATTTCAGCAAGCTAAGAACAACACAGCCAAGAGTTAAAGGCACTTCTTTTCCCGTGTAAAATAATGACATTACCCACCACAGATATGTCTGGATGTTTTTGTGGAATAAGAGGATCTCACATTTTAGACTCATACCGAATGAATTACATGCCTGTCACATCGGCAGAATGGGATGTTATTGCTCAATAAGATTTATAGTTGACACCTACTTTCAAATTTGCACATAAAGCAATTAAGCTTATTCATTTTTGGTATGTGTCAACGTGGAGGGATGGTGTTATGACATGTCAAAGCCTGTGCTGAGATTGTTGACATTATAAGATGTTTGATGGGTTGTTGACAGACCAGCTTTTTTGTCGGTCCGAGGGGGAGCATATCGTCTTTTGTTTCATATTTATTGACCAAGGCCGAAGGCCGCGGTCAATAAATATGAAACAAAAGTCGATATGCCCCCCGAGGACCGACAAAAAAGCTGGTCTGGCAATAAACCATCAAACATCGTTTTTGTCATCATTTTGGTGGTTCAACATTAAGTGAAAAATCAACACAGGGAGCCATGGTTTGAAACGCGAGTTCTGTTATTATAATGCATGTTCGGGGCCCCAGCACGTTGTTCAAAGCTGGCGTGCGAAAGCAACTTACTGTGTGTGATTTGAGTTTATAATGTTGAGACAAGTATGTCAGGTTTGAGGATGCGAAGTTCTGTAGGTTCCGACTACAGAGTGGTGTGTGAAAGCAACAGCAAGCGCCTTTGAGACGATAGTGCCCACATGTTGCATTCGAGCGATGGGATTGTCGTATTTCAAACGAGGTGATTTGCTTGCACAGTCAGCGTTGACCATCTCACAACAGATCTGTTATGTGGATTATCGTGCGACGTTCGAGTCGGGGGCAAGGAATCGCAGGAAGCAAAGATGAGTCTTTTTCCATTGTCACCTTTTTTTCCGGTTGTTGGTGCATATAATATTGTGCGGACAAAATGATGCGACGGCGAGTGTTTTTTGCCTCCAAGATTTTGTGGTGTGGGTATTGTTTTGCTCGTTTCATACCCACACCAAAACCTGAAACACACCCCACCCCACCCTCCCCCTCCCTCACAATCAGTCCATGAACACAAACACTGACACACACAAATTAATGATCAAGTTACCCCCCCCCCCCCAACCCTTCACTTGCACACCTGCAACGCAGACGATCATATTATTGATTAAATATTCATATAGGTCAGTGTTGGGTTTTTTGTTCTTGTTTGTGTTATTGCAGAATCGGTTTTTTCTTATTGCTACACGTGTCTCTTCATTACACTTTCACCATCGCCCCGCTACCACCCTGCCCCTCTCGGTATTCCACCCCTCGGTTTTCAGTGGTAAATATTAGTAATCGAATATTGAAGCTACGTTGAGTCAAAGGTCACAGAAGATTTGCATCGTGCAGCACTGCACGAATTGGGTCAAAGGACACAAACGATTTGCGTCGTGCCGCGAAGGAAAGATAATCGCGATCTTGTTTCTCATTGCCTCTCTGTTTTTCATTAGACTTGTCATTCTGCTTGCTCGGCTTTGTCAGATGTCTTCATTTCTTGTTGCTATGTTCTTTGCTTTTTTATTATTATTTTTTTATTTGCGCGTAGTTTATCGATACAACGTCTTGTGCACGGGTCAAAATGTGTGTGTCAGGGGTCAATTGGTTTGACTTAAACTTACGTTCGTGTTTCTCCAAACAGAGATACACGCACTCCATGACTTTGTGAGAAGATAAAACATATCGATAGGTTTCATTTGTTTGCGATAAAGCATAAATGTATAACCTTTGATGAGGTAGTTTTGTTTTTTGTTTACATTTGCCAGTTTGCCAGTTCGTATTTGGAACTTGGCGAAGCAGTGTCGTCTGTTTAGGTCTGGGGAAACGCCAATGAAAAGAGCCGAAGAATCCTCGAGCGTTTCTATTGGGTTTGCTTTTGATTATCCATGTAATAGGGCTTCCTGCAACTATGGTAACCGGGGATTTATTCCCCGGGGAACATGAGATTTATTTCCCAGGTGCTTGTGAATGAAAACTCGTGAAAATGATGACATAGCGCATTAGCCGGTATGCAGAAGTCGAGTTTACAGACTTTCGGTGGGTTATGGAAACACGAAAATACTCACTGCATGCTTCCCCCGAAAGCGGCGTATGGCTGCCTAAATGGAGGGGTTAAAAAGGGTCATCCTCGTAAAAGCCGTGGGAGTTTCAGCCCATGAACGAAACACACACACACAAACAGAGACTTTTGTCCGGGATAAACTGCATGGAAGGTACCATAATCCTGAACTCAGGTCAAAATGAGTTACTTCCCTTCGGGTCTCAATTTATCCCTGACAGGATGCCTTGGTTTTCCTTCTCTGGAGAGGAAATCGATTTTTTTATTTTTATTTTTTTACATATTTAGAGCTTTTCGTAATGTGTTATTGATATAAGCAGATTCGCGATCGTCGATAATGATTTGTCATGGTGTTGTGTAATTTTTAAATAACAAAGGAATTGATATGTAAAACAGTTTCAAGCGAGCTATCTTTCGCGGGTGTATTTACTGTGCAAACAACTCTAAATATGGCAACAGTGTCACGTGATAATCAACTTTGGCTACGAAGCAGACGATACTTTTTTTCCGTAACCAGTTGGGAGTGATGCAACAATATCACGGTCTCCTTCCCACAGCAGTCACAGCATTTCGACTTGTTTTAACCTTAGAACGATGTCTTTATCATAACTGTGAAGAACATAACGGAGATTACTGTCAAAGTCGGCCAATCTGCAATCACTTTCGTCTCAGTTGGGAGATAACTCTGTATTCCTGTTTTGATAGATTCCGCGCAGTAGCTATGCATTCGGTCAGAGAGACCATGAGCGATAGCGTGGACCAATGATTATCAGCATGGGAAGGTACAGGTAATCCCGGACTAAGGCCAACAAACAAAAAATTAGTCTGTTTACGGTAACATAGGCAAACAAAATAGGGTCGGTATAAAATATTTGCAAAGTGTTTAGCAATTCGTCTTGCATCTGTCATTACTGATATTATTTCAGAAGATCAAGTCGGTTTTATTAAAGGGAGACAATCAAGCGATGTTATTCGATTGATTGATGACGTAACAGATTTTATGAATCAGAAAAATGAACCAGGCATTTTACTTGCCCTTGACTTTTCACGTGCTTTTGACTCAATTTCCAAAGATTATATGTATTGGGCATTTAGAAAATTTGGTTTCGGTGATAACTTTTTGAATTCCGTAAAAATGTTAACGAATAATACCACAAGTTGCATCAATTACATGGGATGGATCTCTGAGGAATTCGACGTATTAACCGGAATTCGTCAGGGATGTAATTTTTCACCGATGGCCTTTGTCCTTGGCCTAGAACTTTTAGCCATTAAGATACGCAGTGACCCAAATATAAAAGGCTTAAAATTCCCGTCATTTCATTCAAAAACCAATTTGGAATATATTTTAAAATTGGCAATGTATGCAGACGACGTAACAATGTTCCTTAAAGATAAACACGATCTCCAACAAGTACTGTTAATAGTAAAGCAGTTTTCATGTATTTCAAATTTACATCTGAATGAAAATAAAACAGAGGCAATGTGGCTAGGATCCATGAAGAACAGTCTTGAGCAATACTGTAATATAAGATGGAAAAAACAGTTAAAAATTTTGGGTATAATATTTAGAAACGATATCGGTGCTTCTGACATTGAAGAGAATTGGTCAGTACGGTTTGATAGAATTGAAAGAATTGTTGGAATGTGGTCAAAACGGAATTTAAGCATTAGTGGTAAATTGTGTATAATTAAAACTTTTTTGATATCCCAGTTTGTATATGTTTTGCAGGCACTCTCTGCACCGACAAAAGTGCTTAATAGATTAAATACTATCCTTTTTAAATTTTTGTGGAAACGGAAGTACTCAAATAGTAAAGCTTTTGAAAAGGTGAAACGAACAGTTGTATGTAATAAAATAGAAATAGGCGGTATTAACATGATAAATATGCATGATATGCAGACATCCTTTTTGTTATGTTGGGCAGCCAGGTTACAACAAACAGATTTTGCAAATTGGCAATTGATTCCAAGACATTATTTTGAGGTTCTTGGAAGCCAGCTGTGTTGCTTTAAATCAACTGCCAAACCGAAACAGTTTATTGGTCTGACCAGAGTTAAATCAAAATTTTGGCAACAAGTTTTAAAAATATGGATTGAGAACAGATATTTATTTCCTGTTCAAAAAGAAAGTATTTTTGATCAATGTTTGTGGAATAATGCAGATATTATTTTTAGAAAGAATGTGTTGTGTTTTGATAAATGGATTGAAGCCGGTGTGAATTGTGTACGTGATGTATGGATAGACGAAAATATTGTGTCATTTGAACATATTTGTGCCATTGTCGGATATAGTGCCACAAGGCTGTTTGAGTACAACGCTTTGCACACGGCCCTCTGCGCGCGAGCACTGCGAGACAACACAGTTAAAGAAGACGCGGGTGACGAGCCTCCTGCGACCTGTTTTCAGGGCGTGCTAAATAACCCTTCCCCGAAGAAATTTCGTGCGATATTAACGCAATCCAAAGCCAGTGAACCCTGCTCTGTAAAATTTTGGTCCCACAAATATAACATTTCCATTGACGAAAAGTATTGGGTCCTGGCAAGTGCATGTACAAGCGAAGAAAGATTAAAGCTACTCAAATGGAAAATTTTACATAATATTTATCCAACAAATATTTTATTGCATAAAATGAAGTTAAAAGAAAATAGTTTATGTAGTCTTTGTAATGAAATGGATTATATTGAACACTTCTTTTGGAAATGTAGCAAAATGAAATTGTTTTGGGAAAGTGTTAGAAGATGTATATTTGTTAATACGGGAGAAAATATTATATTAACAGAAAAAGATGTATTGTTTGGTTATTCTCCAGAAGTGCAAACCCCCACAAACAAAATTATTAATCATATTTTGCTCATTTCAAAAATGTGTATCAGTAAGTACAGATATGGTAGGCCTATTGATATAAATGTGATGTTAGGATATGAATTAGCGTTGAGATATTTCAGCATTGTGTAAATATTGAAGGATGAATGTTGATACGTTATTGACGGATGCTTGAATTTTTTTATTAAAAGCCCCACAATGATGTGCTTGGCAAATTTAAACAAAAAAAAACAAAAAAAAAAGTAATAATGTTTTCCCTGCATCGTGTTGCTGACATACTATTTAATTCTGCTTTTACAAGTGGCCATCCGGGGTTGTGCACACCAGGACGAGTGAGATCAGCTTCTGCTATAACAACATTGTCGTTCCACTTCGGGACGGGCGCTAAGTGTTGAGATTTGTCCGATCTTCCAGGTCAACTTATGTGCAGACTTGCTCGTGGCCTATTCCCCTTCGTGTGTACACGCAAACACAAAACCAAGTGCGCACGGAAAAGATCGTGTAATCCATGTCACAGTTCGGTGGGTTATAGAAACACGAAAATACCCAGCATGTCTCCTCCGAAAGCGGCGAATGGCTGCCTAAATGGCGGGGTAAAAACAGTCACACACGTTAAAATCCACGCGTGCTTGTACGTGGGAGTTTCAGCCTACGAACGCAGAAGAAAAAGAAGAAGTAGAAGGCTCCATTTCGGGAATTGAATTCCCTTCGCGGCTCACAGAAAAAAATGCTGATGTTTGAAAACAAACAAACAGATCTATGTACGGGAATATGCTCCATTACTTTGTTTGCATGATTTTCTGATTGGTTGAATGGTTGGTTGGCTGCTTGCTTGATTGCTTGGTCATTCAGTCTACCAATCAAAGTTACTCGATCGATTGATCGGTAGCCAGCAGATTAAGCGATTTAATGATCGGTTGATTGATTAAATGTATAAGTGGTCAAATGCAGTTTTGACAAACAAAGTTTTGACTAAATGTTTTAACA
>NW_027128142.1:0-1000 GCF_037325665.1 Littorina saxatilis
TTATGATATAGTATAAGGTACCACTATCGAATATGATGTTATACTCAAAGGTTGTTGTTGTGGGGTTTTTAAACTAGCTTTGTCTTTTTAAAGCTAAAGAAAATATCCTGTCTTTCATTTATTTTACCTTAGCAACTCGTCTCTGGTCACCTATCGTTCTTGACACTTGAATCACTGCTAGAATGGCAGGCACAACAGTTTAATCTTGGGTTTCTTCAAATATAGTAGAAGTAGTGACGATTTAACACTGTATTCTGTGCACACGCAAAAACAAGCGGTCTCGCTCAAAAGGTGTTATCGTGACGGAGGATGCCAGGTGACCATTTCTTTAGGAATCTCTTACTTTATGGTTACGATTTTCAAAAACGTGTTTACGTTCGTCATGTTTCTGGTACAGTGCAAGCCATCTGCGACGAGTAGGAGGCATTTTTTTAATCATTGTTTTCTTACCAGTTTTACTTAAATATATTTTCAACCTGTACAATTACACATTACGGTCATGTCTGATTACATGTTGACTACTCTGACGTCATTTGTATGATGTCATGTTACATTCTAGTTGTTACAACGCGCCGGACGTGGTGACGGTGTATGACGGAGAGGACACGGACAGCAACGTCATTGCGCAGTACTGCGGTTTCCATAACAACGAGGAGATCATCTCGTTCACCAACCAGATGCTGGTGGTGTTTAGCTCCGACTCCAGACTACAGGAGCAAGGCTTCTCCGCCACGTATCAGTTCATTGGAAAGACACCTGCCGCCACTAACCCAAGGTTCATCAAAAACAGCACCAAAGGTGAGAGATTAACCATATACCAATTTAAGTCTTTTTTTTTTTTGTATCGGTGAATTGAAGACAGTTGCATTCAAATGTTTAGTGCAACGGTTCTATACAAAGAGTTGCATTCATGTTTGCTTTGGCATCCGTATCATTCAACATTATCGCCGGGCTTTGGCACGCTAGTAGCAGAATTTGTTAGGGTATTGTTTTGAGTTTT
>NW_027128143.1:5000-51000 GCF_037325665.1 Littorina saxatilis
GGTGATCTGTTTTACAGCGAAAGTACCGTGCATAGCTCGGGACAGGTTATATTATTGAAAAAAGGGTTTGTATGTGATTATGTATAGATCGTGTGTGAAACGAAGCGCATTCTTGCTGTAAAGATTGGTAGTAATAACCAATGTTTGATTATCGCAAATGTATATGCACCCAACGAGTCTAGAAAGAAAATGACTTTTTTTTACAGATGTATCAGACATGTTAAAAAAGGAAGATGGTGATATAGTGTTGTGTGGTGATTTTAATTGTGTCATGAGCAATGAGCTCGACATAATATGTGGAGAGAATCATTCAAATGTTGTTGTGAAACAATTTAATGACCTGGTGAGTGAATGTAATTTATACGATGTATGGAGAATGCATAATTTAGATAGAAAAGAATTTACATGGTCAAAAAATGTTCCATTTGTGGCAAGAAGACTTGACTACGTGTTTAATAGTTTAAGTGTATTTGAAAAGATTGTTGATTGTGACATAATCTCTGTTGCGACGTCGGATCATAGAGGCTGTAGTATTCATATTAAACTCTCTGATGTCGTTAGAGGAGAGGGTTATTGGAAATTTAATAATTCTATGTTACATGATGTGAGCTTTGTTGATCAAATGAACAAAATGTTTGACACATTTCAACTTGATGATGAAGAGGATTGTCAACTTGGTTGGGAATTATTGAAAATGAGAATCAAGGATTTCTCCCAAAATTTTAGTAAGCTTAAAAGTTTTGAAATTAAAAATGATGTTGCAAATATGTATGGAGAATTAAATGAGTTGGATAAAGCCCTTGGGATCTCCCCTAACTGTATTCAAACGCAAGGTAAACGGCAGAAGGTCAAGCTGCAGTTAGAACTGTTAGAGCAGCGTAAATCTCGTGCAGCGCAGGTGCGTGCAGTTCAATGGATCGAGCAAGGTGAAAGGAACACACCTTTTTTTTCTTGGGTTAGAAAAGGCGAGAGCAAATGCAAAAATAATGGAAAGTGTAACAGATGATAATGGACGAATTGTTACAACTCAAGAGGATACTATTTTCGTCCAAAAAACGTATTTTGCTGATTTGTATAAACGAAAAATTGATGAGGGAAACATGAGCTTGAAAATTGACACTTTTTTGAATGGAACAAATGTTTTAAAAATAAATGATTAGCAGACAGACAGCTGTGAAGGGGAAGTGGTAGAAGGAGAAGTTTTGTCAGCTCTAAAGCGTATGAATAATGGTTCTGCGCCTGGAATTGATGGATTAACAGTTGAGTTTTATAAGTTTTTTTTGGAGGAGCCTAAAAAGGTATATACTTGCTTCTTTTAACTCTGCTTTTAAGAATGGAACTCTATCTAATTCACAGTGTAAAGCGGCAATTACACTGATTCATTAAGGGACGGATTTATCAAGAAATGATTTAAAGAATTGGAGACCTATTTCACTGACCAATACAGATTATAAGTTATTAGCGAAATGTGTAGCTCTTCGGCTCTCTGGTGTTGTAGGGAGTGTTGTGAATGAGGATCAAGTTAGGTATATAAAAGGTAGACGTGTCTCAACCTTATTGCGATTAGTTGATGATGTTTTAGAACATGCAGATTTACATAATAAGCCTGGATTGATGGTGTCAATTGACTTTTTTCATGCATTTGATTGCATTTCCAAAAAGTTTATGTTGAAGATGTTTGAAAAATTTGGTTTTGGAACTGATTTTGTGAAATGGGTTGATGTTTTGATGAAAAACGCAAAAAGTTGTGTAAATTATTGTGGTTGGTTATCTGAATTTTTTAATATTGATTCCGGAATAAGGCAAGGGTGTCCTTTTTGCGCACTAGCCTTCGTATTAGCAGTTGAATTGTTAGCAATTAAAATTCGAGAGGCCAAAAATATAAAGGGTATGTCATTATGGAACAACGGAGATATGGATAAAGTTTTGAAAGTATTGTTGTACGCTGATGATGTTACATTGTTTTTGCAAGATGAACATGACGTGTTCCAAGGCCTGGCTTTGATTGATACATTTTCGGAAATATCAGGTTTGAACATAAATCACCAAAAATCCAAGCTAATGTGGTTTGGGTCACGGAAGAACTGTAGGAATGAGTGTTGCGGTTTTGCATATACAGACAAAATGAAAATTCTGGGTGTATATTTCTGTAATTATATGCGTGCGTCAAAAGTGAGAGAGAATTGGGAAGAGAGAATGAATGTTGCATAAAGGCTCATCTGCATGTGGGAGAAAAGGAATTTGAGCATTATTGGTAAAGTCTGTGTATTCAAAACGTTTATTCTGCCACATTTTGTCTATATAATGCAGGCACTGATTGTACCAGACGACGTTCTAATTGAAATTAATAGGTTAATGTTTCGCTTCGTGTGGTGCAAAAAAGACTGCAACAGGAAGGCATTTAAAAAGGTGAAAAGAACTATTTTATGTAACGAAGTTAAGCAAGGTGGATTGAATATGATTGATTTACGACAGATGCAGTGTTCCTTTTTGTTAAGCTGGGTTGTGAACCTAACTCGGTCTAATGAAGACCAGAAATGGTCATGGCTCCCAAAAGCACTGTTTCTCCGTTTTGGGAGTCGCTTTGAATGTTTTTTTGCCGCGAACATTAATAGCAAACCATTTAAAGGATTGGACAGTATTAAATCGGAATTTTGGTCCGCTGTGTTGAAAGCATGGCTTGATAATAATCAAGTCGATAATGGTCATTCTGTATCGGGTTTGTTGTGGAACAACAAAGATATAATTTGTCAAGGTAACCCACTCTTTTTTGCGGATTGGATTAAAAGTGGTATAATGTAGCTTATGTGAGCGATGTGTGTGAGAATGGACGTTTTTCTACCTATGAAGAAGTGTGTGAAAAAACTGGCTACACTGCAAATAGGTTGCTTGAGTACAATGTTGTTCGTACAGCCGTACATCTCCTTTTAAGAAATGTAGCGATAGACGATGTAAATTGTTCAGTCTGTGACACTCCGACCTTTTTAGAAAAAAAGTGAGATCAGTAAAAGAAATTCGAAAGGTTCTCGTAGGAAAAAAATACAGCCCACCCTGTTCAGAAGGATTTTGGAGAAGAAAGTTAGGATTTGAAATTGACGAACAGAATTGGAACTTAGCAGCCACTGTCACTAGTGAAGTTCGATTACGTGTACTGCATTGGAAAATATTGCAAAACATTTATCCAACTAATATTTTATTGTGTAAAATGAAAGTGAAGGCTGATAAAAACTGAACATATTGTGAGGATGAACTTGATGTATTGGAGCATTTTTTCTTTGAATGCCCAACCGTGCTCAGGTTTTGGAAATATATTGAACATATTAGTAAACATTGGCGAAAGAACTAGGTTGAATGTTACAGATGTGCTTTTTGGTATTAAAAGTAACAGCAAAAATATGAAGAAGATTAATCATATTATTTTAATCGCAAAGATGTGCGTAAGCATTTAAAAAAAAAACGATTCACCATTAACACTGCAAATTATTTTTGGAAATCATGTTGTTTTGAGATTTCGTTCGTCTGACGTTTTATTAATTAGAAAAATTTATCGTCTCTGACTTAAGGTAATGCATGTCAATGAGAAATTATGTGTACAAACAGAAAACACACAGTTACCATGTTTGTTATTATGTGTTTATTGATTAATTAAAATTTTGGAAAAAAAAGAAAAAAGGTTTGCATTTATTTGGACTTGACAATGCTGTTCTGTAAGGAGGGGAGAGACAATGGTTAGCTGTTCCTTCATGAGCACTCTGATCAGTGTTTATCTTCATTATTGTTTATTCCCAGAACTCGGCCCTTGAGGGTGTTAACAAAGGAATGTGTTTCCTCACCCCCTGTTCTCCATGTAGTGCAAGTCCAAATTTTCACAATCCACACAGCGACTCTCAAGCAAATGTTGTTCTACGGTGGAATACCCACACAATTTCACTAGAGTGTCATATTTCTTTTTTGATCTTTCTCGACATACACAATACAGAGAATGTAGTCTCTCCAAGTGTGCTTCTTTCATATGAAGAGTTTCCATCACGAAGTGTGCTGAACTTAAACAAACAAACAAAATCAACACCCACATTTCAAGTCCTATTTTCCTTTTAGAGACATGAGATGATGATACGCTTTTTTATAAAAAAAAAATTTAAAAATTTTTAAAAAAAATTAAAAAAGGAGGGAAAGAAAAGGGCAAGACCAAGCAAGCCCGACCGTAATAGGACCCCGGCCCCGCTCTCCATGAATAAGGGAGGGGGTGGGGTAATAAGAAGTGTACGTTAAGATCCTTGTAAGAGGAATATTAATATTTTTTTCTTTTAATATATGCGTTGACTTCCTAGGGGAAGGACCATTAAAAACATGAATTTTAATTCAATTTTAGTTTCGTTAAAAAAATAAAAATAAAACAAAAGATAAAACTCAGGACCACCTGTTAAAAGGTTTAAAAGTGACAACATTGTGAGAAAAATATAAAGAACATGCGGAAACACGTAATACTGATCTTCTATAGGATAATAACATTTGGACACATCTTTTCATTTACGCACGCATGAGTTGCTATACGGCATTTGTTCATTATAAATAGGATAAAATGATAAGATTAAGAAATCTATCTACATTGTCCGTCGACCTCCCCGCCACTACAATAGTCGCAGGGGAGGCGACGGTATATTTGCAGTATTAACTGAGAGAGAAAACAGCTATCCTCTCGTTTATATATGTTTTCATGTTTATTGTGTAATCCGGAAGCAGGAGTTTAAAACCTATATACATTAAGGGAAAAGTCTGGGTTGTGGCACTCGATCACGAGGTGGGGCAATGCCCTTCGCTCCCTGCGAGCTGTGTGTCCCGCAATAGCGTTTTAGTTTTAAAAACAACAGGATATGTCAGAGTTGTAGATTGTTTTTGTGAAGAACGAGACATGGTCGAGGCCGTGTTTATCGTCCGGGTTAAAGAGTTGAATTGGCATAAGGTTATATTTGTCCATATAATCATACAGGGTTGCAAAGCGGGTTTAGTTTGAAGTACGTTAATCTGTCTCTTCTCTCCATTAAAGGGTTAATTTTAGTTGGTGGATTTCTTTAGCAGTAAGGTCTTTTGATCCTGCCAGAGATCCCAGAACCAGCATGGTATTGCTGGGTGAGATGGGGCCTAGGCTGGTGTTAGTGAAGGTATTAAAATATTAAATATGCCGACTAGTGTGTCTATCAGTGACCCGGGACTTTGTTTTTGTCTAGCCTCGACCATGCCGACCAGAGCGTGTTCCCCGAAATCCAAGAGCGGTACGTGTTTGTTCTGTGGGGGGGGGGGGGGGGGGACTTTTTTAGTCTGGATTTTTATTAAAACTATATCGGCTAACTCTTTCTCTGCCTCTCGTTGGGCTGCCTTTGTTGATTCGATCATGCCTTTTTGTACTTTGGTCATTACTTTTGAAAATATTTCGTTGATCATTTCGTCTGGGTTAATGGTTTTTGGTTCGGTTTGTCCCTCGTTCAAGTCTAGCTCTTCGGGGGGAGGGTTATGCTTTTGTTTATGCAACTGGTTTTTGCGGAGGGCAGGGACGGGGTGTTTCTTAATGGTGGAGGTGGGGGTATGATTGCTGCATCACGCACAGCGCCTTTGCCACGCCCCAGCCGCTTCAGCATAGCCGGGCTGTGGAGTGGAGGTAAGCCTCGACGGCTGCGCGCGCCAGAATGGAATGTCTGGCAGCAGGGGGTATCAGGTAGCGGCTGGCCAGCAGCTAAAGGGGAGGATTTTGCCTGTGCTGCACAGCAGTGATATTATGTAACACTCTATTCATTGGATAGCCGAGAGGTACATCAGACCATATAGAGGGACGAAATACTTCGTCTGCTTTACACGCGAAAGGGTACCCTCGGGTCAGCTCGTAAAAGTTGTAATTTACACGCTTGTTTCTTGTCGGCTGAGGTGACCAAGTGATCACTTGAAAACTAACCAGGGTAGACCAAAGAAGTGCGACAGACGAGTCTTATCTAATTACTGTTCCACCAATTTTCACATCGCACTGTCAAAAGCCGCTGTGATCACTGGTTATGCAGCTTCCGTCATAAAAGCAAACGACACACAAAAATGCGAGAAATTGGTCCACACATGAATACATACAAAAAGGCACATACGTGATGAGGATATATACTTTTTGGCAGAGGGTTTTGAGAATTTGAACTGACCCCCACCCCCACCTATCTTTTGTTTTATTTGTTTTTGTTTAACTTGCTTATCATATCAAATAAATTATAGTGACCCTTTAAGCACGACCTGCAATGACTTAAAACACCGAAATCAATTCACGTTTAAAGTCTCACAGGAAGATAAAAACAACAATGACTTCTAGCTTCTAAAGCCGCACAAGGGATTAATCCTTGCTTGGTCTTGCCGCCTCTCGGAGCGCGTGAATTTGGTTTTGGTTGCGGTTTTTATAACTTCTCCATTGATATATCATAGTCTACAGGCTTGTCCTTAAAATGTGCCTATTGGACAGGACAATTCTTTAGCATCGGCATCAAAATAACCTTTTAATGTTTATTTTTATATACTAGGATATTTGTAAAAGTTGAGGAACTGTCACACACTTTTTTTTAATCAAAGCGATTGAAATCTTGGTAAATAACAACTTCAACGAAGCCCAAAGTAATGGATTGCATTTTTAGCTTAGAATACATGATTTTGTGCATTAATGATATCAAAATTCATCAAACAAAACCAAAATAATTAACAGCTTTTAAAATTGATATAAAAAAGGCTTTCATCTCATTCTTTATCATTTCCTGATTCCAAAAATAATATATAGATATTTTATGTTTGGTTGGAATCGATGCGTAAAAACGGCTTGTCATGCAGTTCAAGGGATCAAGCTACGTTTTGTAAGGTGAATTACTAATGTCAGTCTCGGTAGCGGGGTATCCGCAAAGCATTGTCTTCCTGAAACGCTAATCATTCAGTATTATTTGTCGAGTTGACAGATTGAATACATGTATAGTTTTGCTTCACGCGACTTGTTTCGTTATAAAATTACATTGTTTGTGAACAGTCTGCAGGCGCGCCGTCGTTTAAGGACGCATGTCACTTTCTGGCAGCTATCACAATGAATAAACACTGCGTGAAACGGAAACAAAATTGCATGGCATGTGAGAACACTTACTCAATCGAAGTTCCTTGTTTAAGCTCCTTAAGGATTACACCTGTGCAGTTGTCCTTTTTTGTCAGAACCGGTCATGCGTGCGCTTTATCGATATGCTGTATAAGCGCTGGTTCAAGTAGGTGTCGCAAAAAGGTGGCATTGGGCACAATGGAGGGGAGTAAGTGTTGTAGTGCTAAATTATCAAGCAAGAAAACGGCACAAATAAAACAAGTCGCGTAAGGCGAAAATACAACATTTAGTCAAGTAACTGTCGAACTCACAGAATGAAACTGAACGCAATGCCATTTTTCAGCAAGACCGTATACTCGTAGCATCGTCAGTCCACCGCTCATGGCAAAGGCAGTGAAATTGACAAGAAGAGCGGGGTAGTAGTTGCGCTAAGAAGGATAGCACGCTTTTCTGTACCTCTCTTTGTTTTAACTTTCTGAGCGTGTTTTCAATCCAAACATATCATATCTATATGTTTTTGGAATCAGGAACCGACAAGGAATAAGATGAAAGTGTTTTTAAATTGATTTCGACAATTTAATTTTGATAATAATTTTTATATATTTAATTTTCAGAGCTTGTGTGTTTGTGCTGTGCTGTTGTGCTGTGCTGTGTTGTTATGCTGTGCTGTGTTGTTGTGCTGTGTTGTTGTGCTGTGTTGTTGTGCTGTGTTGTTGTACTGTGTTGTTGTGCTGTTTTGTTGTGCTGTGTTGTTGTGCTGTGTTGTTGTGCTGTGTTGTTGTGCTGTGCTGTTGTGCTGTGTTGTTGTGCTGTGTTGTGCTGTGGTTTTGTGCTGTGGTGTTGTGTTGTGTTGTTGTGCTGTGTTGTTTGCTGTGTTGTTGTGCTGTGTTGTTATGCTGTGTTGTTGTGCTGTGTTGTTGTGCTGTGTTGTTGTGCTCTGCTGTTGTGCTGTGTTGTTGTGCTGTGTTGTTGTGCTGTGTTGTTGTGCTGTGTTGTTGTGCTGTGTTGTTGTGCTGTGTTGTTGTGCTGTGTTGTTGTGCTGTGTTGTTGTGCTCTGCTGTTGTGCTGTGTTGTTGTGCTGTGTTGTTGTGCTGTGTTGTTGTGCTGTGTTGTTGTGCTGCGTTGTTGTGCTGTGTTGTTGTGCTGTGTTGTTGTGCTGTGTTGTTGTGCTGTGTTGTTGTGCTGTGTTGTTGTGCTGTGGTGCTGTGCTGTGGTGTTGTGCTGTGTTGGTGTGCTGTGTTGTTGTGCTGTGTTGTTGTGCTGTGTTGTTGTGCTGTGTTGTTTGCTGTGTTGTTGTGCTGTGTTGTTGTGCTGTGTTGTTGTGCTCTGGTGTTGTGCTGTGGTGTTGTGCTGTGTTGTTGTGCTGTGGTGTTGTGCTGTGGTGTTGTGCTGTGATGTTGTGCTGTGTTGTTGTGCTGTGTTGATGTGCTCTGGTGTTGTGCTGTGTTGTTGTACTGTGTTGTTGTGCTGTGGTGTTGTGCTGTGATGTTGTGCTCTGGTGTTGTGCTGTGTTGTTGTGCTGTGTTGTTGTGCTGTGGTGTTGTGCTGTGGTGCTGTGCTCTGGTGTTGTGCTGTGTTTTTGTGCTGTGTTGTTGTGCTGTGGTGTTGTGCTGTGTTGTTGTGCTGTGTTGTTGTGCTGTGTTGTTGTGCTGTGCTGTGTTGTTGTGCTGTGTTGTTGTGCTGTGTTATTGTGCTGTGTTGTTGTGGTGTGCTGTGTTGTTGTGCTGTGTTGTTGCGCTGTGTTGTTGTGCTGTGCTGTGTTGTTGTGCTGTGCTGTGTTGTTGTGCTGTGCTGTGTTGTTGTGCTGTGTTGTTGTGCTGTGCTGTGTTGTTGTGCTGTGCTGTGTTGTTGTGCTGTGTTGTTGTGCTGTGTTGTTGTGCTGTGTTGTTGTGTTGTGTTGTTGTGCTGTGCTGTGTTGCTGTGCTTTGCTGTGTTGTTGTGCTGTGTTGTTGTGCTGTGTTGTTGTGCTGTGTTGTTGTGCTGTGTTGTTGGGCTGTTTTGTTGTGCTGTGTTGTAGTGCTGTGTTGTTGTGCTGTGTTGTTGTGCTGTGTTGTTGTGCTGTGTTGTTGTGCTGTGTTGTTGTGCTGTGTTGTTGTGCTGTGCTGTATTGTTGTGCTGTGCTGTGTTGTTGTGCTGTGTTGTTGTGCTGTGCTGTTGTGCTGTGCTGTATTGTTGTGCTGTGCTGTGTTGTTGTGGTGTGTTGTTGTGGTGTGTTGTTGTGGTGTGTTGTTGTGGTGTGTTGTTGTGGTGTGTTGTTGTGCTGTGTTGTTGTGGTGTGTTGTTGTGCTGTGCTGTGCTGTGTTGTTGTGCTGTGCTGTGTTGTTGTGCTGTGCTGTGTTGTTGTGCTGTGCTGTGTTGTTGTGCTGTGCTGTGTTGTTGTGCTGTGTTGTTGTGCTGTGTTGTTGTGCTGTGTTGTTGTGCTGTGTTGTTGTGCTGTGTTGTTGTGCTGTGTTGTTGTGCTGTGTTGTTGTGCTGTGGTTTTGTGCTGTGGTGTTGTGTTGTGTTGTTGTGCTGTGTTGTTTGCTGTGTTGTTGTGCTGTGTTGTTGTGCTGTGTTGTTGTGCTGTGTTGTTGTGCTGTGTTGTTGTGCTGTGTTGTTGTGCCGTGTTGTTGTGCTGTGTTGTTGTGCTGCGTTGTTGTGCTGTGTTGTTGTGCTGTGTTGTTGTGCTGTGCTGTGTTGTTGTGCTGTGCTGTGTTGTTGTGCTGTGTTGTTGTGCTGTGGTGTTGTGCTGTGGTGTTGTGTTGTTGTGCTGTGTTGTTTGCTGTGTTGTTGTGCTGTGTTGTTGTGGTGTGTTGTTGTGCTGTGCTGTGCTGTGTTGTTGTGCTGTGCTGTGTTGTTGTGCTGTGCTGTGTTGTTGTGCTGTGCTGTGCTGTTGTGCTGTGCTGTTGTGCTGTGTTGTTGTGCTGTGTTGTTGTGCTGTGTTGTTGTGCTGTGTTGTTGTGCTGTGTTGTTGTGCTGTGTTGTTGTGCTGTGTTGTTGTGCTGTGTTGTGCTGTGGTTTTGTGCTGTGGTGTTGTGTTGTTGTGCTGTGTTGTTTGCTGTGTTGTTGTGCTGTGTTGTTGTGTTGTGTTGTTGTGCTCTGGTGTTGTGCTGTGTTGGTGTGCTGTGTTGTTGTGCTGTGTTGTTGTGCTGTGTTGTTGTGCTGTGTTGTTGTGCTGTGTTGTTGTGCTGTGTTGTTGTGCTGTGTTGTTGTGCTGTGGTTTTGTGCTGTGGTGTTGTGCTGTGGTGTTGTGTTGTGTTGTTGTGCTGTGTTGTTTGCTGTGTTGTTGTGCTGTGTTGTTGTGCTGTGTTGTTGTGCTCTGGTGTTGTGCTGTGTTGGTGTGCTGTGTTGTTGTGCTGTGTTGTTGTGCTGTGTTGTGCTGTGTTGTTGTGCTGTGTTGTTGTGCTGTGTTGTTGTGCTGTGTTGGTGTGCTGTGTTGTTGTGCTGTGTTGTTGTGCTGTGTTGTTGTGCTGTGTTGTTGTGCTGTGGTTTTGTGCTGTGGTGTTGTGCTGTGGTGTTGTGTTGTGTTGTTGTGCTGTGTTGTTTGCTGTGTTGTTGTGCTGTGTTGTTGTGCTGTGTTGTTGTGCTCTGGTGTTGTGCTGTGTTGGTGTGCTGTGTTGTTGTGCTGTGTTGATGTGCTGTGTTGTTGTTCTGTGTTGTTGTGCTGTGTTGTTGTGCTGTGTTGTTGTGCTGTGTTGTTGTGCTGTGTTGTTGTGCTGTGTTGTTGTGCTGTGTTGTTGTGCTGTGTTGTTGTGCTGTGGTGTTGTGCTGTGGTGTTGTGCTCTGGTGTTGTGCTCTGGTAATGTGCTGTGTTGTTGTGCTGTGGTGTTGTGCTGTGGTGTTGTGCTGTGGTGTTGTGGTGTGTTGTTGTGCTGTGTTGTTGTGCTGTGTTGTTGTGCTGTGTCGTTGTGCTGTATTGTTGTGTTGTGTTGTTGTGCTGTGCTGTGCTGTGTTGTTGTGCTGTGCTGTGTTGTTGTGCTGTGCTGTGTTGTTGTGCTGTGCTGTTGTGCTGTGCTGTTGTACTGTGCTGTGTTGTTGTGCTGTGTTGTTGTGCTGTGTTGTTGTGCTGTGTTGTTGGGCTGTGTTGTTGGGCTGTGTTGTTGGGCTGTATTGTGTTGTTGTGCTGTGCTGTGTTGTTGTGCTGTGTTGTTTTGCTGTGTTGTTGTGCTGTGTTGTTGTGCTGTGTTGTTGTGCTGTGCTGTGCAGACGACAGCGAAGTTTTCAGTTTGTGTGAATGGCATTTATACTTGTCTCGTTATGAAGCGAATTTTTCAACCTCAGTTATAAACGACTACATGATTGTTAGTGCCATGGGTTGTACATTAATACTTTAGAAGGAAAGTGGGGTATTTAGTGTGGAGTTACGAGATAAGAAAAGCCGAATGCGAAAGTGTGTGTCAGTCGGCAACTATGCTCACACAGGCACACAAAAACGGCTGTTCCGTTTTACTCCCCTGTTTGTACAACTTTCGACTTTGGGCATTTTGTGGTGTTTAGGGACAAAAATAATTTGTTTAGTCCTGTTTTATCGGGAAGTTAGCAGAAAAGGGTATGCTATCGACATTTGTAAAGCTGAAAAACATTCCCGAGAAGAATTTCAAGTTGTCAGTGTATGCTGTTGTCGATTGTTAACATCGTGTGGTACAAATGGGTGAACCGGAACCATGCGTCTGTGTTATTAAGGGTAAAGAGAGAGGGAGGGAGAGAAAGAAGGAGGGGGGAGAGAGGGAGGGGGGGGGGAGAGAGGTCGGAACGGGGGGAGAGAGGAAGGGCGAGAGAGAGGGATGCGTGGGGCTGGCGGTGGGGGTGGGGGGCCGTGGATAGGAGCAGCTAGTCGTAGAGCGGTTCGACTCGCGCAGTGGCTATACATTACACGGTTCGCGTGTCATCAATTAGAACGTCGTCGAGCAGGTAGCCCGCTGAGAAACCTACTCAGTTCAGGCGCAGTCAAGTCCAGACTCCCTTATGGGGAGAATTTGAGCCCCTGTCAATCACTCCAGTACACGCGTTCGGAATGCACGATAAGCGTGTGTTTGATACAGTTAGTTAAACACTTCCCCTCGGTCTTTGGGAACTTGACACTGATAGCCGAAGGCGCAGCTCCTTTGCCCAGTCCATAAAAAACAATACACGCACAGGGGTAGAGGAGACGAAATAGGTGAACAAGAATAATCAGATATGTAATAGTTTTACTGCATTATAACAAACATTTAGTGTTAATGCTGCTACTTTAAATTAAAGCCATGCTTTTTTTGTTTAAACTGTGGCGTCATTTTCTGGTTTTGTTTTTGTATCCGGGGTTGTAAGAATTTACATGACAAATACAGGAATGTGATCATGCAGCCGAGTTGCAATGAGAAAGGCAACACAGATTCAGGCAGTTTGAGTTCATCATTGAAATTGTCTGCTGTTGGTCTTTGAGCAGTCGCTGTTATTCAGAATATGTGGGTGGACATGAATTGCGAAAGCCGTTCCGAGAAGGGTATACAAATGTTTATCAATTTTAAAAGGAATATAAAAAGGGAAAACACCAATCTACATACAAGTAAAGGCTGTAGTTATCTGTTTGTCGGGAAAAAGGTCAATGTATTAAATATGTTCCTTACACACTGGGTGTAAAAGAGAAATCAAACAGCTCAGCAATTTTTCAGTAAATGCGGTACATGCAGATACACACACGAAATCAGCGGCAGCATAAACGAAAAGCCGAATTTCGATCACAATTTTGAAGTTATAATTGAAAACAATGAGAGGTTGAAAGGAATAAGCTCTGTCTGAAAGAAATAATTATAAACTGCTCAGTTATTTTGCTTTCGTTGGCAAACATTTTCACACACTTATTGCAGAAATAGTGACACTCTCTGCATTAGCTTCTCTGAGAAGGAGAGAGAGATGGGAGGGGGAAGAAAGAGAGAGGGAGAGAGTGTGTAAGATGCCTCCATAAGAGATGTAGCCTAGAATAAAAGCAATGTCTCTCGATACATGTATTATTTCTCTTAACGAGTATAAAATAAGTTATGTAATTTATTTTTCGTAGGCCTGATATGAAAACAATAATTTTGAAGTCTGAATCCAGTATCATTATTTTGAACTGTTTCGGTCTATATGTTACAGTTAATCTGTGAAACCAGGGAATACGTGTATTAACTAGGTAATGCATTAATTAACCGACGGAAAAAAACAGTTAATTCATGTATTACCTAAAATAGTTTAGTTAATACACGTATTCCCTGGTTTCACAGATTAACTGTAACATATACATGTCTGCTTAAAGCAGAACGCTTCCGTGTAGCATATATATCTTTTAATATTCTCTTGGGACTGGCCAGGGAATGTGCTACAAACTAACGCTTGCTTATTAGCAAGCCCAGTCAGTTCTAGCAGAGGGAATGAAATACAATTATGCTCTAGATTGGTCTCTAGGTACTCTACGGAATGTACGCGAGTAGTGAAATATGATAGCGGTCAGTGGATCAGTTACCAACATTCCTACTGACATCTGGTAGTGATTTAGTCTTGATGGTGATCGGTGCTTTCCTTCGTCAGCCACAGGACTTGCCAAACTATCTTATGTGTCAGTTACATTTTGACGATTATCTGAGCGACCCCTTTTACAGAAAATTCAAATAGCAACCGAACCCATTCATGGAAGATCATATAGGATGTACATTAGGTCCCTAATCACGAAAAGGGTCACCTAGAAACACGCTCAAATATGTGATTTTTCTTGATACATTGTTAACTAATCTAAAAGATTGGAGTTTTCCTAACAATACAAACACAACGTATTCGTTTTGATAACAAAAATAATGATATGGCATGTATCAATAGCATGTGGTAAAGGGGTAACAAAATAATAATTAACAAGTGACCATGAGGATCCTAATACTTTCCGTTTATCATCTCGTGCTGTGGTTGTTGTTTTAGTATCTAGTCTTCTTCATCGAAATGAAAAGACATCTCGGGCTGATTGGTCCTGATATGGCTCAAAAGAGTCGGCTGGACCGAAAGCAAAAATTAAGTAAAGTATCTGGGGCTGATAGAACATATGGACCCTAACGGGTGTAAAGTTCCCTCGCATAGTGACCATAAAACCCTTCCTGGCCGGATAATATGATACCTAGGGTCACCAAAGTTCAGAGCTTCTCGGCATCGACTCCGATGAGCATGCTTCCTAATAGTGGTGTCAACAGTTTTATCAGTTTTGGAGAAAAGTGGGTGCAAACGAAAACATTTAAACCATGCCTGACGGGATAATGTTGGCACTAGGATCATCAAACTACAGATCAAATCAATATCAATCACCACAAACTGGGGCCTTAATTTCGGAGAAAATAACTGTGTCCTTACTGGAGACAATTGAGTACATGTATACGAAATAGCATTTCCTGACGGGATAATTTTGAGTGACACCAGGGTCACCAATCCGCAGGACATAATTATGAGCGTTTATTCCCATGGACCGCGAGCTCATAGCCAAAGTGAGTTTCAATAGCTTTACCCATTTGGGAGAAATGAGTACATATATACATATATATATGTTAGTCATATTGAGAACAGACACAAGTCAAACGGGATAATTGCACTATGATCAAAAAACTACTTCGTTTGAGTGCAAATGTGTTGTTGTTCGTCACCCAGAGGGTGGACGTTTGCGTTTGTTCCGGTCAGTCTATATGTCACAAAAGTCACTAAAATATCACTCACGCGAACTGTCAAGACGCAAAATAGATAAGTTGGTAAATTGCTCTCCTAACGTGACAAAACGAAAGTGTCCGAGGCAGGAGATCGAATCCCATTGGCGTCGTTAATTTTAAAAAAAAAGCTTACTGGGTGACGCAGGGGTTTGTCGGACCTGTTCTTCTTAGGGGTTGGGGGGGGGGGGAGGTGTTGCGGGTTTTTTTGGGGTTTTTTTTTTGGGGGGGGGGGGGAGAAGAACATTGCAGTTATGATAAAAAAAACAGTCTTTCAATATTTGTCCCGCGCTAATCTGTGTGAAATCGCTTACTGTTGCCAATAATAATTCATATATTAATACAGGTACTGGTAGCCTCAGTCACACGAAATTGCTATTTATGTGGTACTGAGAAACTTTCACGTTATTCCTTTTGCATGGGCATAGTGGAGGCCACCTGGATCAGGACTGGCTGGGTCTAATGTGTTTATTTTTTAATTAAGTGGGTTTATTTGAACATTAAATATTTTTACCTACCGCCGGATGCCCTTAGCCACCCCTGAAACTCGACATGCAGCCGTCCGGGATAACACTGCCCGAGAATCCAATAAACACTTTAGACAACACAGTATCATGTCAAATCAAGTTCACTCTCAAACCTATCAAGTTATTATCGTTGTTACTTATTGGAATGGCAAACGGAACATCCATTGCCTATGGTTTTTGTAATGTCATAGCTGTATTTTTCCCTGAAACGTTTGCAAATTATTAGTAGGCCAGTTGGTTAGGACACTCTTGCTTCATCGTGTTCTAATCACGTACGTTCGAATCCACGCGGTGTCACTTTTTTTTTCCCTTTCCCCTACGCAACATTACTTTTCAGGGAATGTGTGCTGTTCGTTGTTATTTTATTTTACTGATACGTTTTTTATAATTTAATTCGTCATCCAGCGGGGACGTTTGCGATTGTTCCATTCCGTAAGTATATATGTATGTATGTATGTCACAAAATAGGAACTGCGATAAATCCTGAACCGCTAAGTATTTTTCAACCAAACTTTGTAGGTAGATGTAGACACACGATAGCCTATTTTGTGCAACATTTATATTGGATAGGGCAAAGGTCAAGGTCATTACGGGGCCCGATGGTCAAAATACATAATCAGCCATATCTCCAAAAGTTCTGGGAATATTTCAATGAAACTTTTTTCATAACATACTCTGAGGAAGGGTCTACAAATAGCAGTACAAATACCAAGTCACAGCGAGAAATGTTTCACAAATTCGAGTTAATTTGTTTTAAGTTGAAGGGACTAATGTGCTGCGTCTTCATGTTCAATTTCATAAAACATGGTTGGCTGGTTCCAAAGTTATAATGGTTTTAGTGTTTGATTCTCCAATACATAAACATCCATATCTCCCAAAGCTCTGGGAATAGTTCAATGAAGCCTTTTTTATTACATACTCTGAGGAAGGGTCTACAAAATAGCAGTTACAAATTACAAAATCACAGCGAAATGTTTTTCGCAGAAAATCGAATTAAATTTTTTCTTCTTTTTTTCCCCCTTAAGTTGAAGGGACTAATGTGCTGCGTCTTCAATGCTGCTGTTTAATTTCATAAACAAAATGGTTGGCTGGTTCCAAAGTTATAAGGGTTTTAACCATCATATGTGTGGTTATTATATGACTGATAGTTGTAAGGCTTCGCTGATCTGTGGAGCTAATCTACTCCAATCACCATCGCTTTGAAGCTATGAATACAATAATAAATCAGTCATGATTCAGACAAGATAAGTCGACCATTGCAACAATAATAGCAATTGATCATGGGATGGATTCGCATAGACACTTTAATATCCACACCATCAGTGATAAATGAAAATCATAAAACATTTGTTACCTCCCGTGAGGAGCACGAGTATTGCTAGTGATAATAATAATAAACATTTAGAATCCGAATACTTCCAAATGCAAGGAGCCCTAGTCGTTTACATAAACCGAAGATGGGGAGGTAGATCTTTTCTCTCCCTTCTTCAATGCTAGCGTTCTTGGCCAGGGCACGGTAACTTGATACCAACACGAAAAGGAACGCTGAAACCATGGTCCTGTGGCGCCCCGAACCGGTGGTCAGCATCTGACTTACAGCCAAGCGTGTACAGTGCTAGCTCGGCGAAGCCACGGCGAAAGGGCTACGGCTGTAACCCGATAACGGCACCGGCTGATAACAAGTTCACGCTGATATCAATGGCCTTGCATCGCCAACTATCCAATGAGGCTCGGACACCCCGCTGCACCAGCCTCTCCTTTCACCTCTACTTCTGGTGGCCCAATCGGAGGTTTCTCTGCCAGCCACCGATGCTCTGGTTGCTTCGCCTTTGCGTGATATTTGACTTCATTGACCTCTAATAACATCTAGCCTTGTGTAGAGCACTTGCAAATTGGCGATTTATCACAAAATCAGGACTATCATAATGTAAGACTAGTACTATACACTTATAAATTGTTTCATATTTTTTTGTTGCTGTTTAATTTTATTATTATCATAAAACTATTAATATTATAATTAAGTTCTTATGACCCACAATCTTGACAATAACTGAAGTAATGACATCAGTGACTATGCCTTGAAGCTCTTCAGTGGACAACATTCAAGTGTGTGATATTTATTCTGATATTACTGACAACCTTGAAAAATAACTGTGAAGTCAGTAAAACAGCATCCGAGACTATTAGCCCTGACGTATATTTGACAATGTTCAAAAAATGTTTTCTGCTACTATGGGAATAACTGAAGTAATGGCGTGAAGTAATTAATATGTGTTGTTCATAAATGTGTAATATTGTGTTTCACTATGGCTCTCACTGATTGTACACGAGGGTCCATAACTCTTCAGTCTCGTGCCCTGTTCCCCACTGACGCTGCTCCATTTAGCAAAACAGTCGTGCCTAGTAGTGAGTTAGATAACCTGCAGCACCCCCACCCCCACTCCTTCGAAAAAAAAAGGGACCATAAGGATCATTAAACCGCCCGCAATGAAGTAAAAGAAGACCCCAAAAATAAATACAAAATTAAAAAAATAAAAACACCTGCCAAATTAAAGTAGTTTGTAACATGAACTATAAAAGATGATTAACCAACAACCAAAAAACAAGAGGAATGGGTTCAAAGGGATCCCTGCGTCACATTTCACACAAAAAAAATAACATGAGATTTTAACCCACGGCAACCTTGGAGACCACAGGCGAACGACATACCAACTACGCCATAACGGGTGACAATTATAGATTGAGCTCACAACTTAGTGTCTGCCTTTACCTCGCGGGCTTTTACGGGCTATGTAAGGATCACTTTGTTTAACTTCAACTAAGAACTTGATTTACAGACATATTTTTAGCGGAAACACCCTGAATTGTTTCAACAGAGTTGAAGGGTCGTCTTCTGAGTATGTACTACAAACATTTTGATTAACATATTCAAAGAAGTTTGGGAGATCTATTGATGTTCACGTGTATGTGGGGTTATGGAGTCGTCGAGTCCAAGACTGTGCGGAAACGGTACGCCGATTACACCATGTTACATAGATACACAACCTATATACTATGGCTGTGTAGCCTAATCACAATTAAATTGGACGTGCACTAACCATACATTTTAATATTTTGAACCGAGTGACACCAAATGCTTTGATGTTCGAGTCTGTACTTTCAAGCATCCCATGTGTTTTACACCATAAGTGTAGCAGAAGTCCCTATACAATCTTCATGTATCATACCATTATATAATCTATGATATATATTAATTATATATGTATAGCTAAGGCTATACACTTATCATTGCTTGCATTAAACCAGACAAATAGAGACAGACAGAGATAGGGACAGACGGAGAGACCGACGCGGAAACAGATAAAATAATAAAGACAGACAGGAGGAGAAAGAGAGGGAAAGAGAGGGAGAGATCTAAAGACAGAGACAGACAGCGGTAACAGCATCAAAATACATCATTTAACAACGATATCTAAAAGCATAATACTATTTATTGGTGGTATATGAAGAAAAGTATTGAAAGGAGTGTCTGGCGGGATAATAGTAGGACTAAGAATATAAGTTTTAGTTAAATCGTGTGGAGCCATCTTTGAAGGTATACGCAAAGATTCAGCTCATTTGACTGTAAAACATCCGATATCTGAGTACGGACAGTAAAACAGAAGGACTGCGTGACTGTATAGCATTCTGTATATATACTATTATGCTTATACTGTCTTATACTGTTTAAAACGTTCGCCAGAGACGTTTCTGTTTAATTTTGGTAGCACTTATTTGAGCCTCGTGCTTTTGTGTTTCTTCATCTTGCCCTTTCTATTGTAATTCGGACTGTTGGATAAATATGTATTACGAATGAACTAAGAAAAAGCTGTTTAACAGCTGTTTTGTCAAATCGAGTTTTTTTTCCAAAGTCAGTGTAGCGCCTGCGCAAAACTAATGCGCATAAGAAACGGCGTCTGCTATCAAAACCTGAGATCAACGCATCGACGCAAAAACTGTCATTTTGTAAGTTTGGAACAACAAATCAAGGTCAGAACAGCTATATAGGCTAATTGCTATTGTATTTTCAGCGTAGCAATAGGGTCCGATATTTAGACTCGAACAAGTATAATGCGACTCGTCTTCGACTCGTCGGCATTATACTTGTCTCGTCTAAATATCGGACCCTACGCTGAAAACACAATATGCGTTGTGTCAACTGCCGCTCCGACTGAGGGGCGATTTACTGAAAAGGAAGGGGATGAGGGTGGGGGGGGGGGGGGGAGGGGGTCCGGGGAGAGGTCGAAGGCAAAGGGGTACAGAGCCGATACGATTACCTATACGATGTTGAGGGGGGGGGGGGGGGCAGCAAATATTCGCATGCACGTGGTGGTCAGTAACATTTGTCACAAAACTTGCCGTTTGCTTTTAATCCTATTTACATGTTATTCATTTCCCTTGTGTTATTTTTTTTTCTCTCAGAAGAAAAGGGATGAATGAAAGACATGACCGGCTGGATAAAATATCTGAGTGAAATGTTACTTCTTCAAGAGTCCGTCTTCGATTTATTTTTTCTCTTTTTTTGACAATTCAAATTGATTTTATTTATGTCAATTTCTCGCGAAAACATTTTTTTCAATGCTGACTGGTGCGTGGTGTCTTGGTGCGTGGTTCGCACATGTGGTGTCCAGCTCAAGTTGTGTCTTCCGCGTGTGATGTTTGAAGTGGGCCTATTTGGACGAAGCTAAGTAGATGGGGAGTTCGAACATCAGCAGATTCCACGATTTTATGATCCTATAATATTTCTTATGTGCACCCCAACCCCCTCCCCAAAGTTGATTTGGTACGGTGACAATATACGAAAATCTTCCAAGCCCTTTGGTCGTTTCAATGACGTAAACTAGTTATAATTTAAAAAAAAACTAAAACCCATCTGCCTACTTTTTTATGACGTGTAGAATAGACCTCCGAACCGCATATCTACACTATGTTGTATTCCAACCATCCCCTAACTTAATAGGTCTGGCACTGACAAATATATCTGACTGCCCAACCGACCATCGCGTGCGATCCAGAGCAACTGAATAATAGTGACGATCCACAATAGAACAGTTCCAACCAAACCATGATAGTACGGAACAGTTCCCTATCTATATGCGTTGGAAGGCGTCTGCATTTAGAGTATTGTTTGTCCCCGGCCAAAGTCTTTTAATTTATATTCAGAACCCATTCTCGTCATATGGACATAAAACAGTTAACTTGTTTTAATTTGCCAAGTTGTACCTGGTATTCATATAAATTAACAATCCTTGTTTAAAAGAACAAACGGGTGTTGCTCGGTTGGTTTGACGGTACATGTAACACGGAGACAATAAACTATCCAGCTGACGACGGTGGCCAACTCAACCGGACCAATGATGTGTGACCTATGAAGTTGGATCCTATACAGGCAATTTCAATTGTTGTGTCTGCTGCTCTCTCCTCATGTACTTGAAAGCCCTTTACATCAGTCTTTCATGACAAACCTTGCTTTAACAATTGCCTCTTGAAAAAGTACTGATTTCAATTACATAGTAACATAGTGACAGCTTCGGGTAACCTTCGCCTACATTCTCTTGCTAAGTGTGTACAGAGAGGAAGAGAGGGAGGGAGGGAGAGAGAGAGAGAGGGAGGGAGGGAGAGAGAGAGAGAGATAGAGAGAGAGAGAGAGAGAGAGAGAGAGAGAGAGAGAGAGAGAGAGAGAGAGAGAGAGAGAGAGAGAGAGAGAGAGAGAGAGAGAGAGAGAGAGAGAGAGAGAGAGAGAGAATGACGGGCGGGCGGGCGGGGTGCCACATAATCAAAATCTACGTATACTGGATCAAATCCTGTGGAAGTTGGTGGAAAGTCAATGTAACATGTACTTGGCTCACCGACACGGGCTTCAGTCAATAAACATTTCCGCATTTAAAACTGTTCTGTTCAAAGACGCTTGAGCGATTTGAGCATATAAAACGCCCTTGCAAATGTTTACATTTTGACTTTTTTTCTTCTAAAAATGTTTTTTGTCCCCTGAAATTTCAATTCTAAACCTCTGAAATTAGTGAAACCGAGGACCATTCCCATGCCTGCTTTTTGCTACCTTTTCTATAAGCACTGTCAATAATATGGTTTGATGAGATTTGGTCGTTTGCTTACAAAAATAAGATATTTTATAATCAGATCAGCTTTGTAAAGGAGATATTATTTAAAAAAAAAAAAAAAAAAAGTCGGATGCGTTGTGACAACTGCCGCTCCGACTGAGGGGCGATTTACTGAAAAGGAAGGGAATGAGGGTGGGGTGGGTGGGGGGAGGGGTCCGGGGAGCGGTCGAGGGCAAATGGGTACAGAGCCGATACGATTACGATGTTGAGGGGGGGGGGGGGCAGCAAATATTCGCGTGACGTGGTGGTCAGTAACATTTGTCACACAACTTGCCGTTTGCTTTTAATCCTATTTACATGTGTTCATTTCCCTTGTGTTATTTTTTTTCTCTCAAGAGAAAAGGGATGAATGAAAGACATGACCGGCTGGATAAAATATATCTGAGTGAAACGTTACTTCTTGAAGAGTCCGTCTTCGATTTATTTTTTCTCTTTTTTTTGACAATTCAAATTGATTTTATATATTTCAATTTCTCGCGAAAACATTTTTTTCAATGCTGACTGGTGCGTGGTGTTTTGGTGCGTGGTTCGCACATGTGATGCAGGGCCGGACCAAATGAGTTGTAAGGGGGGGGGGGGGTTCCTCCTTTTTTTGGGGGGGCAAATCAGCGAAGTGGCAAAGCCACAAGCGCGCGCCTGCAAAGCAGGCGCGCTAACTAGGGGGGTCCGGGGGCATGCTCCCCCGAAAATGTTTTGAAAAACGGTTAAAATCTGTGCAATCTGGTCCATTCTGGGCCTTGTTTTGAGGGTTAAGAGCAGCATTGTTTTGGTGGGGGGGGGGGGGGGGTACCTTTTTCTCATCGGATTTCACATTGAATAAAATTTGTTAGAGACACACACAAAATTTATTTTTTAAAAAAATTTAAAAAAACAACACTCAAAGCAAGGTACATGCTTTTTCCAGGGGTGGGGTTCCGGAACCCCTGGAACTCCCCCCCCCCTCCCCCCCTGGGTCCGGCCCTGTGATGTCCAGCTCAAGTTGTGTCTTCCGCGTGTGATGTTTGAAGTGGGCCTATTTGGACGAAGCTAAGTAGATGAGGAGTTCGAACATCAGCAGATTCCACGATTTTATGATCCTACCGGGGATAAGAGACTGTCAAGTGGTCTTTCAAGAACCAGTCTGTCCGATCGAGTCAAGGTGTGATTTTCGTTTTCTACTTACACGCCTGTATTCTCAGCTCACAACTCCTCGCAAAAAAACTCTCAAAGAAAAGTGACATCGCATGAGTCGGAAAGATAATAGGAAAGAATTGAGACCTCACAATAGGGTCCTTTTGATAAGAGACGATAAACCAAAGCACAAAGAATTAGACAACACAGCATTACGTGTATTTTTTGCACGCGATCTGTTTCTCGTAAGGCACGCAATAAGGACGCCCCGGTGGCTTATAGCTACACGAAGCATCCAGTGGGCAACGAATTTTGATTTTTGTTTTTTTGTGTGTGTGTGAGTAAGAATATTTCTTATGTGCACCCCAACCCCCTCCCCAAAGTTGATTTGGTACGGTGAAAAGATACGAAAATCTTCCAATTTGATCGTTTCAATGACGTAAACTAGTTATAATTAAAAAAATAAAACCCATCTGCCTACTTTTTTATGACGTGTAGAATAGACCTCCGAACCGCATATCTACACTATGTTGTATTCCAACCATCCCCTAACTTAATAGGTCTGGCACTGACAAATATATCTGACTGCCCAACCGACCATCGCGTGCGATCCAGAGCAACAGAATAATAGTGACGATCCACAATAGAACAGTTTAATTCCAGCCAAAATAGTACGGAACAGTTCCCTATCTATATGCGTTGGAAAGCGTCTGCATTTAGAGTATTGTTTGTCCCCGGCTAAAGTCTTAATTTATATTCAGAACTCATTCTCGTCATATGGATATACTACAGTTAACTTGTTTTAATTTGCCAAGTTGTATCTAGTATTCATATAAATTAACAATCCTTGTTTAAAAGAACAAATGGGTGTAGCTCGGTTGGTTTGACGGGAACACGGAGACAATAAAGAAAGCCGTTTGGCTCATAACCATTACACGTGTAATAAAACATAAATACACGTGTAATAAATGATTAATACACGTGTATTTATTTCTTATTGCACGTGTAATTTATCTGTTTTCTTCTGCTATGGAATAGCATAATGATTAAATACACGTGTAATAAATATTTTATACACGTGTAAGAAATGATTAAATACACGTGTAATTAATATTTCATGCGCGTGTAAGAAATGTTTAAATACACGTGTAATTATTTATTACACGTGTATTTAATTATTTTTTACACGTGCATGCAATATTTATTACACGTGTATTAATTATTTCTTACACGTGCATGAAATATTTATTACGCGTGTATTTAATAATTTCGTACACGTGTATGACATTTTTATTACACGTGTAATTAATCATTTCTTACACGTGTATGAACAAATGTATTACACGTGTATTAAATCATTTCTTACACGTGTAAGACATGATTAAATACACGTGTAATGCAATTTTCCTACACGTGTAAGAAATGAATAAATACGCGTGCAATAAATATTTCGTACAAGCGTTAAAAATGCAGGAGTCACGTGGTTAAGCGACTTAAAAACTCGGACTGGGAATCCACATGAAAAACACTCTATGCGTCTTCATCGCCTCGCTTTGCCCTTTGCCGGAACAGCTCAAGATGGCGGGAGTTGTTGCTTTGCAAGTCGTATATTTTCCGATTCAAGTTTTAATTTATTACAGGTGTATTTAATGATTAAAATACACGTGTATTTAAATCATTTACTACACGTGTATTTAATCATTTCTTACACGCGTATAAACTATTTCCTGCACGTGTATTTAATCATTTCTTACACGTGCATGAAATATTTATTACACGTGTATTTAATAATTTCTTACACGTGCATGAAATATTTATTACACGTGTATTTAATAATTTCTTACACGTGTATGAATTATTTATTACACGTGTATGAATCATTTATTACACGTGCATTAATCATTTATTACACGTGTATTAATCATTAATTACACGTGTATTAATTATTTATTACACGTGTACTAATCATTTTTTACACGTGTAATGGTTATGAGCCAAACGGCTTTCCATAGATAAACTATCCAGCTGACGACGGTGGCCAACTCAACCGGACCAATGATGTGTGACCTATGAAGTAGGATCCTATACAGGCAATTTCAATTGTTGTGTCTGCTGCTCTCTCCTCATGTACTTGAAAGCCCTTTACATCAGTCTTTCATGACAGACCTTGCTTTAACAATTGCCTCTTGAAAAAGCACTGATTTCAATTAGTAACATAGTGACAACTTCGGGTAACCTTCGCCTACATTCTCTTGCTAAGTGATGTATACTGAGAGGAAGAGAGGGAGGGAGGGAGAGAGAGAGAGAGAGAGAGAGAGAGAGAGAGAGAGGAGAGAGAGAGAGAGAGAGAGAGAGAGAGAGAGAGAGAGAGACGGGGAGAGAGAGACAGAGACAGAAACAGAGACACTGAGAGAGACGGACGGACGGAAGTGACGGGCGGGCGGGCGGGCGGGCAGGCTGACAGACAGACACACAGACAGGAAAAGAGAGAGAAAGATAGAGACACATACACACATACAGACGGACAGACGGACGGGCAGACAGACAGACATATTGAATGACTGACTGAGAAGTGGCGGACGATGACAGAAACATAGACATATACGGTGATATCAACACCATGATGGGTTGACTAACTCTGTAAGTATGCTTTGGTACAGATCTGGAAGAACATGTTATGAAAACAGTATCACTGGTACGCGTGATTATGGACAGTGTTTTCGGTACCCGCTCTTTTCATTTTTGGTGCGTCGCGGTATTTTCTCATTAAATTTCGAGCATATGTTCTCGGCTTTCAGTGTCAGTGAGTACTAAACGCAGGGGAGTACTAATTGGGTAATACTGTCATGTATTTTAAATTTCAACAATATCGGGGAGATTTAAGTCGGGAAAGTGGGTAGACAGGAGGGGGGGGGGGGGGGTGTCAGAGAGATGATGACTATCAGAGACTTGCCAATGCAATGGTTTTATCCAAAATGTTGTCCAATCTTATCAAGCTGAGCTAAGTAATGTGAACACACAAACAAACTTTTAAGAAAATTTCTCTCAAGCATAATCTTGAATAAAAACATAAAACAACATGACATGCCAATTATCAAATACTAGATCATTTACATGGTAACCACAGGGTAATCAAAATCTATCACTTAACCTTATATAACTATGTACCTACGTTGCAACTGGGGGTAGAGGGGCCGGATAAACGCATGGTTGCCACTTTCAAATGTTGAAAAGCATTATGTGGCCTCTCCTGTGAGATAATCATAGAAAACAGAAACAAATCTGCTAATTCTCAAAGCAACAGTTTACTTTACAGAAGAGATCAAATTAAAAGTCAAAAGCTGACAAAATAGCATTAAATCTGAGGACTATCTGTTACTCGTGACACATGTGCCTGTGGTGTTTTGCTATGTAAGAGTACAAAGAACCCTCTTTTTTGTGGATGAAATCTTCTATTCTTTTGTGTTTCATCTTTATTTTTTGTGTACAGTCCCTCACCAGCAGTCATCTCGTTTCTGAGTGAGTGCAAACTTTAATACTGATAAATGACTACAACAAAAATATTCTTGCATTGTCAACCTAAACTTTTTTCCACCTCACTTAAAAAATAACTTTCAAAAGATGAAATATGTCATTCGTGTATGCAAATGTCCATTCACACACACATTTCATCTTCTGAAGAGTGAGAGAAAAAATCTATCCTCGAGTCAGTCTGGATTGGAGCAAAAAGGCCTACTTGTACCACCAACACAGTACCATTGCATTTGTACAGATTTTCCAACCCAGGAAAAAATCTGAAGCCGGAAATTCTGGTTTTTCAATTTACGAAAAAAAAAAAAAAAAAAAATTTTTTTTTTTTTTTTTTTTTTAGTAAATTGAAAAACCGGAATTTCCGGCTTCAGATTTTTTCAAAAACCGGAATTCCGGCTCCCAGCGGAGGAGTGGCAACCATGTAAACGGCCCGAGAGGTGGGAGGGGAAATTAATAAATGAAATAAACGATTGGTTCAAACCCTTAAAAAATTAGGTATCAAAGAAGCCATAACAAATTCCGCCGCGCGCATTTTTTATAAAATCCTCCGGAAGTTGGAAGTCCCCTTGAACAAACGCGCATTACACTTTGATCGGTTTCTGTGTCCTAAAATATTATTGAACTTAGCCGACTTACACATTATACTAGCTGCCTTGTGCAGTTTTCACCGACAGTTATTTTACGACGTGCTTGACAAGATAATGTTTATGATCAAATCAATCACGACCCGACCGCGTGAAGTGTACTCGTGTCCTCAAAGCTGCGTGGGCCATGATAATAATTTTATTTATTTATTTATTTATTTATTTTATTTTTTATTTTTATTTATTTTATGCAGCTTGTTATCGCGCGCATATTTCAACATACGGATTCAAGGCGCAAGGATTTATTTATGCCGTGTGAGATGGAATAAGACCGAAAGTACTTCACTGCCAATCTCGAGAGGTACCCATGTAATGAGGAAGGGGGGGGGGGGGGGAGTTCAGAACAGATGTCAAACACATGCTTCATCTGGGGTTTTAATCAGAGTGATATAGCCGCCAGTATTGTCACTCTTCAAGGATGAAGATACACAAATATTCAACCAGTGAAAAGTCAGTTCGCCGATGACGCGCCGAATGTTTGCAGGATTGTATGGGCGAACCGCGAGCCTTCAGCTGTAACCAAAAAATAGGGGAATCTCCTGATTTGATGACGTTGCCGAACGTTCGACGAACTATTTCGGCGTGGTTCGGCTGTAGTTAGTAGCGGGCTTTACACACACAAACACACAGCTAGCATTCCTTGTAACTCAATACACTGTAGAAGGCAAACAAAAAAGATACCTGTTCTAAATACCGCCCCCCCCCCCCCCTTTCTCGTCTTTCTTTCTGTCCCTCCCCCCGCCCAAATTGTCATCCGTTATCACAACCCTGTATATTCGGAGGTGTAAAAGTTGTACTCTGTCTGCTTGTTAATTAATCTGTCTGTTTGTTTGTTTGTTTGTTTGTTTGTTTGTTTGTTTGTTTGTTTGTGTGTTTGTGTGTGTGTGTTTGTTTGTTTGATAGTTTGTAAAAATGTAAAAATACCGCATTCCACAAAGTAATGCATGCCTTTTATTATTAATAGTATTTATTGTTTAGAGCCTCTACGCTGGGTGGTGGGGGTTGGCTTGGACCCGATAGATAAAATATTACAATTTTTAGCATAACAAAGAAAACAAACCCGACTTTTGGAGCGATGGGACAATAAAGTAATGAACAGAAATAAAACAAACTTAATAAATCCCTTGACTTTGGAGTAGCGCGACTCTGTTGCTGCTAGCTTTCCTCTGTGAGAAAGCGACTCGAATTTCTCAGCGATGGAACAATCTAACAGATCCCTTGACTTTGGGGTATCGCGACTTTGTTGCTGCTAGCTTTCCTCTGGGAGGAAGCGCCCGAATTTCCTAGCGATGGGACAATAAAGTAATGAGAGAGAAAAATATAATATATCCCTTGACTTTGAGGTAGCGCGACTCGGTTGCTGCTAGCTTTCCTCTGGGAGAAATAGGCCCTATCGGAGAACAGAAGTATCTCGCTGACTGTCTGATATTTTCTGAGCTTTTATTACCTCTCTGTGACATAAGATGAACACTATCTTGGGATCAAGGCAGTGTTTGTTTGTTACGTGTTAGGATTACCCACATGACAAGCAAACAATACATAATTCGTTTGATCTTATTGAGGTTATCGTTCCAAATAAGTTGCTGTATATACTGTAAACAGGAGGGTTCTGTTTTAGGACCTCTATTATTTCTCATTTATATTAACGATATTGGTATTGGTCTTGAATCAGTGTTGAAACTCTTTGCAGACGATACGAGCATGTATTTATGTTTAGATAACGATGTTACACGAGCTGAGATTTTAAATTCTGATTTGGATAACATTTGCGCATGGGCTTTAAAATGGAAAGTCACTTTTAATTGTCAAAAGACAGAAATGTTGGACATTTGCAGGCAAAAAAATGTGTTACTTCCACCATTGTATTTTGAAGATGCACTTTTGATTGATGTTGAAAATCACAAGCACCTTGGCGTCATCCTACAAGGTAATTGTAAATGGGATTCCCACATAAAAAGCCTCATTGCTAAGTGTAGAAAGTCAATTGCGTGTTTTGGTTTATTCAAGTATCGTCTAAACAGAAAATCGCTTGAAGTTATATACAAATCCTTTATATTACCATTGTTTGATTACGCGGACGTTATTTGGGATAACTGTACGAAGTGTTTGGCAGACGAGTTGGAGACCTTGCATCTCGATGCAATCCGAATTATTGTAGGTGCAGTTCGTGGTACAAGCCACCAAAAATTGTATAATGAATCGGGTTTTGTGCCCCTGAAAGAAAGGCGACGTCGTCATAAACTCTTGCTGTATTATAAAATTGTAAATCGTTTAACCCCAGCATATTTATATTCCAAACTGCCGGTCTTGGTTTCCGATGTAAATCCTTACCACAGACGACGCCCTCTTGAACGTAAGGTTCCATTATGCAGAAGTGAGTTATGTAAATCTTCATTTTTTTTTTCTCTCTTTGGTGAAGTTTTTTTTTTTTTTTTTTTTTTACATACATATGTGACCCTCCACCACGAAATGAGTCGCATGTCACCTTTGCATGATTTTCATATTTTTACATTTTTCTAAAGAGTTTTTTATGCTCTATCCAGTGGTGAAAACCGTTTTAGAAAAGAGCGAAAACTGTTTGAGTTATAAGCCGGTGACCAAGGTGACCCTCACACTATTACCAGACACTCCCGGACTTATATTAAGCCTAGCGCAGAACCGCGCGAGGTGACATGCGACTCATTTCGTGGTGGAGGGTCACATATAATTCTGTACATTACAGGACATCACTTAACCAAAAGGACAGATCCATATAACCGAAAAACACTTGAACAATTACAACATACATGGGGTGGGAGGATGGGTGGGGGGGGGGGGATGTTCAGAGCTTGGTGGTCGCAATATCAAAAGGTTTTGAAAAAGAAAAAAAAAAAGAAATCTAAGGGTTACATCAAAACATGCATATACAGGCGCCAATCCTTGTAAAATTTATCCACTGTATTATTTACAACTGCGTTATACTTTTCACAAATAAATCTTTGCTTAAAATTTCTACTAAACGTCTGAAAATGAGGGGTCTTTTTGTTCATTTTGGAAATATATACATGGTGTTTGGCACAGATTACTAACACATCAAAAGCTTTATCGGTGACTACATTGTTCGCAACTCCAAGAAGAACCAGTTCTTTAGACAGTTTTAAATTGTCACAATGGGTGCAGTTCGCCTTTAGCCAATTTACAAATTCTATCAAAAAAGTCTGCAATTTATCACACTCCCAAAACATATGTAAAAGGGTTTCTTCATTTCTACCGCAAAATGTACACAATGACGTATCCACAATTTTTCGCAAAAATAGAAACCGTTCTGTGGGCAAAATTCTGTACAATAGTCGGTACTGGAACCATCTCAGACAAGTGTCTTTTGTTGTTTTAAAAACATGTTGAAAAATAGCCTTCTTATCTAACAAACAGTCTAAGGATTCAGACCATTTTTCGATACATTTTGGGACCGTAACATGTTCAATCAGCTTTTTGTAAATAAGTTGTGTCTTACCTTTACAAATACATTTCCACACATTGGGCTCTGTCATAATAAAATGTTTATCAAATTCTAAGCCGATTTTTCTCTGATATTTTTTAACAGCCTGGATTACACCTTGGTACAATACAAAATCTCCTCGCACATTTGGATATTTAATTTTAAATGCATTATAGGATAAGTATCCATTTTGTCCCAAAATATGACCAATCTGAGCAATTCCATTGTCGATCCAGTTTTGAATGTACACTGTCTTTTTATCTCTGCGAATATTAACATTATAATGTAAACATTCTGATACAAAATCGTTAAAGGTTGTAGGGTCACATTTTTCATGTAGTTTCTTATAATGTTTAAAAACATCGGTCCAAAACGGGTTTTCTATTCTCTGCATCAAAACATTTGCAAATTCCTCTCCTTTCGTATTAATTGTTATAACAGATGGACATGCTTCAGAAAATAATCTTGATATTAGCCTAATCCAGTAAGACCAACAACTCTTTTTAACCAAACAATTTTTAGAGATGACAGAAAACTTTTCACGTCAACCATCTTTAATCCTCCATTTTCATAGGATTGGGTGACCGTAGTTCTTTTAATTTTATCTCTTTTTTCATCCCAAAGAAATTTGAAAAAAATATTATTTAACTCCATCATAAACTGTTCGTCTGGATCAGGTAAATTCGTAAACAAATGTGTCAATTTGGAAATAGCCAAGGTTTTTAGGACTGTTATTTTACAAAAAGGTGTCAGGTTCCTTCTGGTCCATGAATTCAGAAGTTTTTGAATTTCCTTTAACTTATTTTTATAGTTAAGAAAAACAACCTCGGATACATTTACTGAAAAATAACACCAAGTGCTTTAAAGTTATCCGGGTTCCAGGTAAAATTCATATCAGGCAAAAATCTTCTTTTGCAAAACTTTAAAGGTCCTAACCAAACTACGCCCGGAAGACGCTGAACACTTTTTGTTGCATTGTCCAAAATTTAAAGAACATAGAACCATTTTATTCAATAGTCTGCCAACGCACGCTCTGGATTGCAAAACACTTTTGTTTGGAAATACTGATTTAACTATATCTTTGAACATGAAAATATTTTCTGCTGTACAAGATTATGTTATGTCAACTGATCGCTTCGGCTGATATTATATTAACAGTGACAGCAATAGATGTAGCAATGCATTCTCTCTCTCTCTCTCTCTCTCTCTCTCTCTCTCTCTCTCTCTCTCTCTCTCTCTCTCTCTCTCTCTCTCTCTCTTTATTTGTATAACATATTATGAAATATTTTGAAAGAAAAGGGTTGAAATTATCACTTGTTCGCCATGACTTGTTATCAGAATGTGTATTGATTATTAGTTTTAGAACGTGTCCATGAGCAGTCTGCTTGTTAACGTTCTTAATGTTGTTACTGTATATAACATGTTTACAAGAAATTAATAAAAACACGCTTAAACCAAACAGGAGAGTTCCACTTTTAAACAAATTTTTAAAACACCTGTTGTGAACACTGCATGAATTACTCTTTAACAAAAATAACACACATGAATAGCACTCGCTAAAATTAGTGAAATAGTGTTTACCATTTGTGCTACTTTTACCAGTTGAATAAAACAAACTTCGCCAACAAATTATTAAGACAAATTACGCACCCAAATTAGGGCATTAATTCCCATGTCATTTCGTTCAATTTGGTTATGCTACTTCCCGTAGTACATGTAGTATGTAGTCAAAATAGTCTGAAAGTTTCAAAGAAAACTACCAAGTCCTTGCTGACATACTGCGCTTTTCGGCATAATGCCCCTAGTAATTGACGCAAAACTCCCGTTTTTGACCGCACATGCGATCGACACCTGCATCAGAAGGAATAGTATACAACACGAATATGCGAGCGTGTTAACCTTTTTTTTAAATGTAAAACAATCGCCCCGCGATTTACAAATCACGTAAATGCGCCGGATATTCTCTTGTCATCTCCAAAGTCAAGGGATCTATTAAATGTTTTTAATGCGCACATATTCATTAAAATCTCTCTCTCTCTCTCTCTAATGATGTATGGATTGAACACTGTTTTTCCCGGTATTTGAAACATATGACGTCAGAGGCCTTGTTTAAACGCACACAAAAATTCTTGGAAAATGCCTAGGCCGACATTCTTAACAACTACTTTCGCGTTGAAATCCTCTTACCACCCATGTCTGATAAGATATGTACATGAAATTGATTATGTGGCGTATCTAGTAGTGTTTGGAAGATTTCAACAAATTAAATTTTTTCGATGAATCAGCAAAAACCTACCGTCAATTTAATAACTTTTTCTGACATGACAAATAACAGCAGACCTAATGCCTCAAATGACTTGAAATTCCGTACTTACTTTACGACACGTGTTAGCTCCAATCTCCAAAATTTTGAAGGTAATGCATTGGCGAGTTACTCAAATGTATCATTTTTTGTCTCATTACCCGCTAAAACGGCTTCAAAAACTGCCTTGTGTTCCTTCTGAGAGGATTGGCACCTACACCGCGTCCTTGGTAGACAAGATATGTGAACAAAGCTGACTGATTTGGATGCAGATTTGATAGTTCTGTCTAAGGACATGCTCTTAACATGTTTCGTTTCAGCAGTTCTGATTTGTTGTCAATTTTAACGCGGGAACCTTGATTTTGTGAATTTGATTTTGGGGGGTGTCTGTATTGTTGGTTCCACTGAATCGACACTACGTCATGTAAACTCAATCTGTTTACTGAATAAATAAGGGGAATAAATGGCCTTTGGTTTAAACAAGTTTTTATTCAATAAATTTCGTTGGAACAATTGCCGCATACATGAAATTTGGAAAATGGAGCACAACAAGCTAGGCTTATAAGCGTACTCTTAAATCAAAAGAAAATTTGGCGGACGATTTTAATATAACAGGTTTGAAATAATGTCAAAATAATAATTGTAAATTATGGTAGACAAACATGTAACAATAAAAGGAACAAGAAAAAATTTAAAAAAAAAATAATTGGATTTACGATCAACAGACTCATCAGAAAGATCTGCCCTCAAAACGCATGTGTAAAGTTTTTTTTTTTTGACGAGTAGTGTAAAGAGGGATGAAATTCGTCAACGACTATCTTTACCTCAATGACAAAAATGCATTTTTACGATTTTTGTACCTTGTTTACCCCGTATTACACACTTAATGAGGAAGTGAACATAAGACAGCAATTGCACACTATTTACTAATCGGACAGCCATTAAGTGTCCTCCACAAATCTGCTTTTGTTTTTGACGTGCTGTATCTGGTTCATATTTTACAGCAGTTTGAAAACTACGTAAACTCGCTTGCAACAGTACGCACTAAATACAGAGCTGCTCTGCAAATGTGTGAAATCTGTGTATAATCTGAACATGGATATGGCAATGGATACCAAATTTGTGTAAAACAGGGCTCGTTGTCCACACCTATATTGCAGTAATATGAGGACAACTTGCATTTCCATTTTTAGGGAGGTGCAGCTATTTGCGGACATCCGTCACTATATTGCAGCAATTTGCGGACCAAAGACCGCCTATTTGAGGACGTCCTCAGATAGTCGCATTTTTCGGCCGATGTCCGCAAATTGCTGCGATATAGCGATGGACGACCCCACTTGGTCCCATTTGGTCCGCATATGGTTGGAAATCCACAAACACCTTCCACTTGGATATATACCAACAATTAACATCTTGGGCCCTTTTTGTGTGAAGAGTGGGAAGGTATGTTGGATTCATGTCGTAAGTGTCACCTTATATAGTCAATTTTTCCGATCTCCCAGGTCAACTTATGTGCAGACCTGCTAGTGACTTAAACCCCCTTCGTGTGTACACGCAAGCACAAGACCAAGTGCGCACGGAAAGGATCCTGTAATCTATGTCAGAGTTCGGTGGGTTATAGAAACACGAAAATACCCAGCATGCCTACCCTGAAATCGGCGTATGCAGCCTGAAAGGCGGTGTAAAAATGGTCATACACGTAAAAATCCACTCGTGCTAAAAACATGAGTGAACGTGGGAGTCTAAGCCCATGAACGAAGAAGAAGAAGAAAGAAGAAGAAGAGAAGAAGAAAAAGAAGAAGAAGCAGAAGAAGAAGAAGAAGAAGTCAATTTGTTAAATTAATTGAGCAAAAACGTCCAACTCTGTGCAGAAAGCAGGCAAACTGTAGAATTCTGGTATGAGTGTCTGAGCAGAAAGATGCTCGATCTTACCCAATGTAAAAGACTGGACACATCTGTGGCGGTACACACGGAAGGAAGGCACGTTCATTTCATACTGAGTCTGTTCACTTCTGTTTCAGACACAACCCAGCACCATCAATCCAGAGAATCAGGACAAAGAACGGCTGTAGTCGGACAAACCAGAATCGGCCATCGATCGTCGTAAACCGCCAGTGCCAGAATCAGTCCGCATACCGACTTGGGACCATCACATCGTCCTTGCACCATGGTTGACTCACACAGTTTTGTGAACATGTTCTTCGTTTTCGCAGCAGTTCTACAGATCTCATCACTGGTTCACTGCCTTCCCGTTCAGGTAAGAACGTAATACCATTGTAAGTGTCAATTTGTTTCGTGTCTAAATTATTTATGCATCTATTTGTTTGTTTATTTACTTATTAAGTGCAGTTTTTAGCTTCCACACCATACGGCATTTTTTATGACAGTCAAGATTTGTTAATGATGCTTTTGATCCCCTCAGGCGCAGGCACAAATAAGGTAATGGTGCGTAAATATCTCTCACCCCGGGCCCCCCCAAAAATTAAAAAAATTAAAATTCCGCACACCCGATCCATTCATATAATAATTCTCCGATATCAGCCCCCCCCCCCTCCCCGCAGACACAAGAATTCACGTGGGGCTGGGCACAAAACAGACGCCTGTCGCAAATCATTTTTCATTTTCACTTTCACAACTTTGTCGTCCCATCGTTGTGAAATTCGGATCACCTTCTCCAAGTGGAACGCTATCCATAACAGGATCGCGCTACCTATGAATGTACGTGTTTAGACATAATCAGCCTGTGAATGAATGTAAATGAACTAATACGCTGTCATACAGGAATCAAACACAACTCTAAATGTAAGTTCCCTTTACTGTATTAATCAGCTATGACAACGTACACACAAATACACACAATCATGAACATAAATGTTAGGTACTCAAAAATCCGGTACTCACAGTTTTGTAGCAAAAAACAACTAGAGATGACAATCTCGTACAATTGCACTATCAAAACTCTCTTCTCTTCACTCAGGTAAAGAAATACAAACAGTCCGTGAACTCATAGGCACACGATATCTATTTTAAGTGTAACGACTCACGGCTCTTGTATATTCAAAAATCACCGTCTGCTCTGTCTACTAAATATTCCTTATCTCTTTAAGTATTCAAGTTCTTGTAGACATATTTTAATTCTGGTCCTACACAGAATCACACAGCGTCTATAGCCGTACACTAGGAAATGTATTTACTACTAGATCCTTCTACTGGCGACCTCGGTCTACGCAGTAACTATCGCCCAGTGACCTCTATGGTCCAACCATACGGACACAAAATAACCGTGCTCTAGCTTCTAGAAATCCCGTCAAATCTCAGCTAGGCGAGTCAATAGGTAAGATAATCCGGCGGCTGCTCAGATCCTTAGTACTGTCATCTGGTCGCTACCTTCCTGCCTGACCGGTTATACGACGCACTGCACAACATAAATAGCGGACATCTTGTCTTAAATATCTGTCTGCTATGTTTAAAGTTACAGTGTTAGTCGATTCAACTTATGCGATAAACATTCACGATATTCAAATGCTTATTCCATTTACCTTGAACGTGCTTTACGCGGGCTTCCTTTCTCCCGGTCGATTCCTCTGACAAACCCCTCTCTGTCGCCGGACAGTGGTCAAGTGTAACGATATCTGCGTTGCGATTCACAACGTCAACTCTCTCAGTCAGTGAGTGAGCTGAATTCACAGTACGTGCTACGTCACTTCTATATTCCGTGATTTCCTTCACACAGCCGACTGCACTCTGGCAGCATGATCGAGGTCTTTTACCTGACACACTGGTGACACAGAGGTGGGACATGGATACCGTCTCTGAGTCTGCGCATGGAGTTGGCCTGTGTCCATCCCGGTCCGGATTAGAAACCGTGACCTGCGGATAATAAGTCATGTGCTCTTTGAATTGAGGCAACGGGCACACACGTACAGACACACGCAGACACATACGCATTTCAACGCACACAGAGACAGACAGACAGACAGACAGACAGACAGACAGACACACCACACACACACACACACAGAGAGAAAGACACACGCACACACACACACACACACACACAACACACACACACACACACACACACACACACACACACACACACACACACACACCGCGAGAGAAAACGACTACAGGGAGGCATGACGTCATGATGCAATAATTGACGTCAAAGACTTTTGACCGTGACGTAATCTTCTTACGCGAGCTTTATACATAGTCTTGGATAACCACACACACATAGACTTGGAAACTACAGAATTTCTACCCGTCCAAAGCGGCCTTGGGTGGCGTTTGCTCAAAAAAGGGGGCGCCTATTGCACCCACCGTATTTGTGTTAGTATGGTCCCAATTTTTGGTGAACTTCCATCTTCAACTGTAGCCCGTAGCCGGCCCAAAGATTCCTTCTTTCATGTAGGGGAAGGGCTCCTAATATGGACCGGCTCCTAATATGGACCACCACCAACTAACGGCGCTAGAGCGCTCAAAAAAGTTTTATTCGCTGTATTCACCCTCTTTGGATAACTTGCACATGTCAAAACAGTTGCAGAAACACAAATCTCAAAACCGTTAGGCTTTTTTCACTTTTGGCAGCGTTCACTCTAAATTTGCCGCCTAAAACGGACTCGTTTCTGTCTACAGCCAAAGCTTTTATCAAACAGAAATGGCTATATATGACAGCTAAAACCGTATTTGTTACATTTTAGCAGTGTTGACCCCGAGTTTCTACTGCAAACAAAAAATAATAGCAAAATCTCAAAGTATGTGCGAGTCCCCTAATATGGACCACCTTTAACAAATCGAAGAAAATAAAAGCTAAAGGCTATTTTCATTAATTCATTAAGAAGCTTGCTGGTAATAACCTATAACTAGCCCTCGAGATTTAAAAAAAAATGCAACGAAAAGTCTTTTTTCGTGGAAGTTGATAATTTCACTTATTTTCACTCTGTTTTTGATAAGCTTCTCTAGTTTCCTGGTGTGCTTCAAATAATGCTCTCATCAACCCGAAACAGATAAATCTAGAGCATATTTTAATTAGGCTGACTTGTACACTAATTTGTATCATGTTATTTTGAAATATAGGGGGCTTTTTACAGTGATTCGTGAAGGCCGCTTCACTGGTCCATATTAGGCGCCCAGGCTCCTAATATGGACCCTTTGTGATTTTTTCTGTATTTAATTTTTGCTGAATGTGTATCAAAGCTATTTTACTCTAATTAGGCCTAACGGTTCACCTAAGAAAGAAGGACTACCAAACACAAAATGAAACTTCTTTACACGAAAACAAGCTAGTTATCAGCAATAAACAAAAAGTGGTCCATATTAGGGGCCCTTCCCCTATTATCGGTATGAACATTTCTCAAGTCGATTACAGTATAGCGTTCGTGGGATACCTCCAGCTTCGCTGGGATAAAAGGCATGTAGGCTACTACTTTGTGGAATGCGATTTTTTAAACATTTTTACAAATCGCGGTTTTAGGTTCGACGTAATTTGTAAAATGTTTTTACATTTTTACAAATCACGGGTTAACAACGTCACTTTGTCGTATTTGATTTCAGGCAGAGTCGTCCCGTGTACACGAATTTGCTAACCATCTCTTACCTGGTCAGGCTTTTAATCAATCAATCAATCAATCAATCAATGAAGCTTATATCGCGCATATTCCGTGGGTACAGTTCTAGGCGCTCTGCAGTGATGCCGTGGGAGATGAAATTTTATACGGGATATGGGATACGGACTCACCACTGTGACACGTAAAAGACCTCGGTCATTCTGCCATACGTACAGGTGGCTGATTACACCTGAACACGCACCCACCTGGGCAGCGTGACTCTGTTGCTGTTAGCTTTCCACTGTCGAGGAAGCGACCCGAATTTCACAGCGATGGGACAATAAAGTTATGAAATGAAAAAGAAAAATGAAAACATGCCAAGGGGACACATACCAAAGATTAAAAGCGTGATTGATCTCTGAACAGTTTGATCTCATTGCCATTCGTTGTTTGTCCTCTGCAAAGACCGCTCGATCAGCGTGCCAGTGAAGGTTTCGCTTGGTTATTGATTTAAACGTTCCAAAAACTGACCTTTCTTGTTACTTGATTCTTGATTTTGGAACATTAACTGTCAATCTGCTTCCGAATTTGTCAGTTAAATGTGTATTGTTGCTGTAATGAAGATTATTAGAATGAACATTAATTGTAAGGCGCTTGGAACTTTATTATGATTTGCGCCATATAAATACCTATTACTATTACTATTATTATTACTATTATTATTACTATTACTATTATTATTACTATTATTAATATTATAAGACTTCTACTTTGAATGTTTCAGAGCGGTGATCTGGACGAAGCAGCTGCCTACAGTGAGCTCGGGTGGAAACTGTCGCAGGAAAATGGCGGCGACATGTCGAAGAGAAGTTTTGACTCCATTTCACACACTGGCAGCGACTTAGCCGACTTCAGCGACTTCGGCGACTCATCGGTCGGCCGCAGACGGGAACAAAAATTTGCGCGCCGCACGCAGGGTTTATTATTGCTGAGATTGCGACCGAAATCCTTCTGAGAATAAGACCATCTTAGATATACTGGGTAACACCCGCAAATTGTTGAGGTGCCTCTGTAATTTTGCAATTTACTTCAATCACGCTTTCTGGTGTCTAAAATAGGCAGTATGGGATCACTGTATATATATACATTCTAGTATTTAAAAATGACATTTGATTATGTGCAAAGTAAATCATTATTTTATGATAGACGTAGAAACTTTGGAAATAGGTGTCAAAATGGCGCTGAAAAGCGGGACACAGAGACCCCACGCATCTTTGTTGAAAGCTGAGGCAAAAATCATAGAGCTCTAAAACCGTAAAAGAGCACTTGAAGTTGTAAAGTAAGTTCATTTTGAAGTAGGCATTACAGAAAATGTTTTTTGACTTAGGGTATTCAAGAGAAGCGAAGGGGAAATAAAGTACATTCGTTCGTCACATTCGTGTCCAGAGGGGGCCCTCTCACAATCATGAAGACACGTCACCTCACCTGTGTAAACTCATGCTATGTGGGAGTTGAAATCATGTGCAAAATGTCATACTTTCGATTAGTAATCTGCAGTAATGCGCAGATTAATAAATCATTGCACAGGACGCTTTTATCTGGCGGAACTTTCGCTTCGGTTCCGTATGTCACGAACGTGATCGCGGCCTATTTTTGACACTACCACGAGACGGGTTTCGAAAGCCTGTTCCAGTACGCACACATAGCATGTGAGAACGAGGTCAGCTATAAAAATAGCTCAGATCTGACCCGTATGGACTAGAAATTCGGATTTTAAACTGGGTCGTTTCCGGTTTCGTTCCTGTGACGTAACGTGATCTGCACCGTTCTACTCTGTTTTATTTGCGTTTTGCGAAACTGCTGGACTTGCTGGAACCAAAATATGATCAGTAAATAATAATTCAATGTTGTATAAATAAGTTTCAATCAGTATTTGAAGCCGATGGCGCATATTGCTTGAAATAAGCGACGATTTTGAACATGACTGCCCTTCGGCACTGCAGCTTTCTGTGTTTCCAGTGTGACGAACGATGCACAATCGGATGCGTGTACGATTCATTGCTTGCTACCCTTAATAAATTTCATTGAACATGGGTGAAACTAGCCCGTCAATCTGAAAATAAGTCTGACAGAAATTCCGTCAATCTGCAATTAAAAAAAAAATTATTATTAATTTTTTTTTAAACCAAAACTACTTGCGGAACGCGTTTTCGAACTGCTCTTTATTATATAAACCATTTCATCAGTTTTTCTGCCAAAAATTTTTTTAAACTTGTGTCCCACTTCTGTTACCCAGTATCTGAGATGGTCTCAGATCTATATTATGAAAGAAGATGATAAAAATGGATATGCCGGTGACTAGTTGACAGTTATGTTGATATTAATATTTCGGCCGGTCCGTTTGCATTAAACATTGGATGATCCATTTTTTTCGCTTCCTGGTTTTATCTGTATATAATTATATCCTAGAGAAGTGTCTTTGTCAGATAGATGTACGCATGCACAGGCAGACAGAGGGCGAGATAGAGAGAGAGGGAGTCACACACACACACACACGCATTTACAGACACACACACACAGACAGACAGACACACACACACACACGCACACACACTCACACACACACCTACACTTACACTTACACACACACAAACACAGAACGACGTAAAGCGGTGCATGCACTGGCAGCAACGTGCATTAAAGGCACAGTAAACCTCCCGTAAACCATCACAGAGCTCCCCGAGCGTCTACATATGTACAGTACAAGCATACTTCCATTTGAACGCTCAACGAACGGGAACATCCTGGCTGCTTTCTGTCGAGCCTGAGAAATTTTCAAAGAATTTATTTTCGTGGACTTGCTCGTCTACAACAATGGCGCCTCGTTTTGCGCTAGACCTAACTTTTAAAATCATCTAAATAATAAATTGAAAGCTTGTTACACAAACATTCTTTAATCATAAAAGAATTCTTTTTTCATCAAGACAAGATCAGTACAATTCGAAGTTGTGAAAGTTTGAAAAAAGAAAAGCCCGGAAGCAGGGTCACGCAAGGGTCGTAGCAGACGACGGTTTATGCATAGTCCGCCGTTCCTCTCAACAGTCAAAAGCCATCGCTAGAGTTCTTGTGAACCACAGCCGTTTGTTTCGTGCATAAAAACGTGCTATTGTAGATAAGCTCACATCGAGTCGCATTCAAATGACTAACTGACGACTCCATTGTGAAAAAGGGAAACTGGATCACACGGGTTCACGATGGCTCAGGGGTAAGATAAACCACGCAAAAATAAATTCTTTGAAAATTGTTCGCTCTTTACGGAGGGCACCTAGGATGTTCTCAATCGGTGAGTGTTTAAATGAAAGGGTGTTTGTACTGTGTGTAAAAGCCTGACCGTATCTGTGATGGTTTACGGGAGGCTTACTGTGCCTTTAAACTCAGGTCAGCCTGTACCCCGAGTTATATCTGAATCAACACCCAAGATCTCATCGAGACAGACAGATGTACGCATGTTTATATAGACATACAAACGGACAGACATAGAGAGAGAGAGAGAGAGAGAGAGAGAGAGAGAGAGAGAGAGTCACATATAGGCTTACAGACACATAAACACACATACACACACACCACACACACACACACACACACACACACACATACACACAGAAACACAAACACACTCAAACCAACAGACACACCCACGAACCAACACACACACGCACACACACCCACACACACACACTCACACATATATATATAATTCAAGAAACTCTTTTTCCGCTGCACCACTCCACACAATGAAGGCTGGAAAACTTTTAAAACTTAAAAAGCTTATTTAAACAACACAATAAAAAGTTCAAAACCAAGCCAGAATGTCGCATCTTTTAAAATCCAAATTTTCGGCCCGCAGGCCTTCTTCAAGGTGCACAGACCAAGCGTCTATTCACGACTTTCCGACCTTGACATTGTAGTGGGGGTCAAGTGGGCGTCGGCATCATTGTCCAATCAGAAATTTTGATGCGCTTCCGCTTCCTGTCCCGCCCAGTCTGCGCAAAAGAAATGGCGCAAAACTGTTTGCGCGGAAAAAGGTGATGAAAAAAAGAAACACAACCTGGTTGATAACCAAATGATTGCGATCTTGCATTCTAGCATCATTTAATGTGGAACAAACGACACATCTGATAAACAAATAGCCAGTTTGTTACCAACATGAGAAACTAGGGTTTAGAATCGAAGCGGTAAACCCGGACGCTGTTTGTACACGTAAATCCGGAGAAGCTATCGAAGTAGGTGACATGTCGTTTCACTCCGAGTGTGCCACTGCCAGCACCGGCCCTCTACCCGCCAAACCCCCACTAGGCAGGGAAAGTGGTTCGACCTTGCATGAATGCAGGGCAAGTTCGAGTTTGCTAGCTAAAATTGCGGCTAGTGCTTGCCTTGTCTAGATCTGAAACTTTTTCAATTGGATTTTTTCTCTCTATTATACTGGAATAAGTGGGTGCTTTTCTAGATCTAAGCATCGACCGAATTAGATAATGATGTTCCTTGCATTGCATTCTCCTAAATCTGTTATTCTAACCAGTTTGTTTAAGAATATAATTGTTCATTTTTTGTTGATAAGCTTACAAGATTTTTTCTTTTTTAAGTAAGTGGTTTCACACGTACAACATGAGACCCACATGCACTAGACAATGGAAGTTGAGGTCCTCGTTCAATACCACAAATGCCAGTATTATACTTCAGACTCCTTTTGGAGGAATGTGTGGGGTTTGGGTGTTGAACTTGAAGTGGCAGATTGTTTGCACAGGTATGAATGTTCGTACGTTCGTACGTGCACGCATGTATGCAGGCATTTGTTTGTCAAGCAGGAACATGCAACATTTTGTTGACCGTATGTGAGTGCGTGTGTAATAAAACCAACGACAAACAATACAAAAAGCTCCAGCTCTGCTTCTTCACCAGTCACAGACGCATTGCGTTGTTCAGCTTTCCAGAAATATATTAACTCAGTCAGAACCGGCTTCATGAATATTTTATTTCAGGAAAAAGTCAATCGAATCTACACAAAAAAAGGTTATTGCGTTGTTCTGTCTTTGAGACTGTATCACGTAATATTGAGCTACTAGAAGAAACATGTCTGTGGCATAGTTTGACCCAACAGATAGAGAAGTCAACAGAGGTATTCTGCCGTCAGCAGCTTTATTGCTGTTTGAATTTGATCTTGCATAATTTATTACATAATTTTGCAACACACAAAGAAATCGTAATTGAATATTTTACGCAAAATTGAATAATTCGCCAAACATGTTTGTATGAACAAATATTATTTTTAGAAAATATGAGTGTGAGGATGGACGTATTTGAGTGAAGTAGCAGAAATTCTTTTTAAGTTCTTTGGCTTCATGCACACGTTCTGTTAATTACGTTCTTAGCAGGGAGATCCAGATTAATAATACTGCTGTGACAGTTGTGGTTTCCATACACACTTTGAATACAGGGAAAAAAAACCACAGTTAAAAAAAAAATGTGCACATAGGATTAAAATATTAAAGTGTACAGAATAAAAGCAACATATTTACAAAAACAAATCTCGTGGTTCTCTTGTCAAACCCACTGTAGTAAGCACAGAATAGGAGAGAAGATTTTGGAGAAGGTGGCTTACCTACTGAAGTAAATGATCAAGAGGATTCTAAGCATCCAGTGCTAAAGCTCTCAAATCACAAGACAAACACACTTGTTGTGGCTAAAAAAAAACATACCCACAAATTGTAAACATCTATTACAAAATTATATATATTGTATGGATCTGTCTTTGTAAAATATACTGTACAGAATTTTTTTAATAATCTGCACAAATCTCGTGGTTCTCTTGTCAAGTAGTAGGCACAGAAAAAACCTTGTGTTTGTCTTGTAAATATACTTTACTAAAATTAATGTGTACAGTATTCTAAGAAAAGAAAATTCTTCCTTTTTATCATATCAATTGCCTCCATTGAATTTTATTTGTAAAATAATTCTGAGAAAAAAAGCTTTCTACTTAAAAGCAGTGCAATCAAGAAAATGGGTACAACCTATGTGTATACCTTTATTCCTTATTCTTTTTATTAATTGAAGATGTCACTATGCAGTTTTACTGATTTAAAAAATTCGCTTCAAATTATCTCCTTGAACAAACACTTCTTTTTACAATTAAATTTTGTTTACACGAAGAGGTAGTTTTAAGGGTACATACAAAAAAAACATTATTGCAACCTTAGATGTATTTACATTTGGACTAATTCCATTAAAAAAAAAAATTCAAACTATAAATGATAAATCAAAATAAAACAGATTTTGAGGCTGTGCACAAGCTAATAGGATTAAACACGAAAGTCGTACCCAAGAATCGTCAAATACTTTTGCTAACAGCTATACTTAAACATAAGAAAATATGATCTGCATCTCTTGTTATGAAGATGATGGCACTGGTCCACCGAAGTGCATGCCATATATGCTTTACTGTGCGCTCTCCCTCTCAATGGTCTTTCTCTGGCTGACTCGATTCTGAGGAGATAAAAGAAAACACATTCAGTACAAGCTGTACAAAATAACAACAAAACTAGTATTACTTACAGTAGCTGCTGGTTTCTGAGTATTTGATTGAAGGCCCAATCCGACTTGTAAGAAGTTTGCCCGACTGTCGCAGATTTGGTCAGGTAATTGCATGGAGTAAAATCATGCCTCAATTTGGTAACATACAAACTGCAATATTCTAAGGCTGTGAGTGTGAGAATACATCGGCGCCACTTTTTAAAAACTTTCTTTTTGTGTGTGTGCATGTTTAGTGCCAAAAATGAATAGGCCGAGTGCTCTCTCTGCAAAACTTGTGTGAAGCTTCAGAGCTCTATCAATGGTTTGAAAGAAAAAACATACTTTTCCATTTTTGACGTTCTTGTTCCCTTCCCTGTGAAATTTACTGTCCGTAGGTTACTGGATTTTGTTAATGTCCGTGAAAACCTCAACTTTTCATTGCTGAGTGCTAGTGATAGCTATCCCCCTCAACGACCTAGCACTGCTGAATCCTGTTTCTTCCCGTTGTTTGATTCTGTAATGAAATTGTGTAGTTGGTAGTTATGTGAGCTTCTTCTTGGGGGTGGGGGGGTGGGGTGGGGGTGGGGGGGGGGGGTTATTTAACCATCAGATCACAAAGAAGACTTCATTGTAATGTGCAGATATTTGTTCAGGTGCCCACCATTTTCTATGTGAAAACATGTTGCTAACTAACATGAACCCAACCATAAAACGTGATGTAGGTGAGTAGCCCATCTAGAAAAAAGAACCTGTTCTAATTCCGAATTAGAACAGGTTCTTTTTTCTAGATGGGCTACTCACCTACATCACGTTTCATGGTTGGGTTCATGTTAGTTAGAAACATGTTTTCAAATTCTCATCAGGCAATCACGGCTGACACTAAACACAGAACAGGTGGGAAAGACATAATTCAATCTACTCACCTTCCTTGCATTGTGAGACTGGCCATATGAATCTGCTGAAGTAGTTCCTGCACATATTTAATGAAATATTCATCTTAATAACGTGTTAATATCGCTGTTCTAGCAAATCAGACTTGACAGTTTTCTGAAGGCTTGCACAATTTAAGAGCTTGCCTGTCCCCAATCATTACAATAAGAAACAAACATCTAGTATGCAAGTATTTTCAGGGTATGAAGGTTTTAATATATGTCGGTTCTTCTGGGGGCATGGAGAGAAACACCTCACACAACACATTCAAACAATTGAGGTCACACCATAGGTTTACTCACAAACAAACAACAGCAATACAATAAACAGTCTGCAAACGCCTACATGTTGTGTACACTAGGTATAAAGAAACAAAGAAGCACACGAAGACGGGCTTTGTCAAGTAGACCATTATAGCGAATGAGCAACAGC
>NW_027128144.1:5000-10379 GCF_037325665.1 Littorina saxatilis
TTTCTTGTCACTGTCAAAGGCGAAGATCTCTGGACCGTTATGAGAGAGTTGAGGTAAGGGACCTAAGTCCGGAAGAAACTGTACTCTCAATGCCCTTTATCCCAGACTAAAGTCTCTTAACTCGACCCCTGTGCCGAGGTGCACGACAAAGTAACCAACCAGGTGGGAGACAGCCGCAGTGTTAGATTGGTTGAAACTGAGATGTGTTGTGATTTCAACAAATCAGAATCCGCGGTTTGTTCTCGCCCGTTTGGGTGGCACCCACTTTCGCTTCGTGCAGCTCAGCACTGCACACCGGCCCTGGTCACAGTCTTACCGTGCATGAGTTTCAATTCGCGTATGGAACGAGCGAATCGAATGATAGTGTACAGTAACTGTAAGTAGTGTAGTGTTAAAAGTGGATTAATGGACACCCACCGCTGTTTTATGATCGTATAGACCTCCGGGTACGGGAGACCTAATAATGTCATAGTTGGTTCGCTGAGTTTTCTGACTGGTGAGCACGTGAGCAACGGTGAGGATGCAAGGGGCTGTTTGTGGATGAGGATGTGCAGCAGCGGCTTGCCGAGTGGAATCAATCCCTCCGAGTGTTATGTATATCTGTGTACGTAAGTGTTAGTTATAGAGTGTCTTGGAGAATGATGAACATAATGAACTTGTGGAGATCATCCTTTTTTGAGGATGAAGGTCACGTGTTCATTTCAAGGCTTGTTATTCTCTCAGGTGCCAGGAGAATGGTTCCGAACAACTCGCACTACCTCTATTACACATGTCGTATGCATTAGCAGCGCTTACTTCCCTTTGTTAATCAGACCTTCGAATGCTATACGCTTTTTGTTTGTTTGTTTGCTTAACGCCCAGCCGACCACGAAGGGCCATATCAGGGCGGTGCTGCTTTGACATGTAACGTGCGCCACACACAAGACAGAAGTCGCAGCACAGGCTTCATGTCTCACCCAGTCACATTATTCTGACACCGGACCAACCAGTCCTAGCACTAACCCCATAATGCCAAACGCCAGGCGGAGCAGCCACTAGATTGCCAATTTTAAAGTCTTAGGTATGACCCGGCCGGGGTTCGAACCCACGACCTCCCGATCACGGGGCGGACGCCTTACCACTAGGCCAACCGTGCCGGTGAATGTTATACGCTGTTCGTCGATGTTGATGTGCTCAGTCGCAGGCAACAGGGCTCCCTACCGTGTGGTAACTTTCTCGTGCACATTGGTCCCGGTCCAACGAGGCACATAAGCTCAAACCTTTGTCCAATTTCTATTTTTTGTCTCCCCTTCTAGGTGAACAATAAATTAGCAGGTGTTTTTATTTTACAACAGGTGAATATTTGTGCCTTGAAAACAAATGCCAGGCCTCACGCGTTTCTTTATGACAAGTTGACAACTTTTGAAACACTTCATCATCGTTGTAACAAGAACGCCCTTCTGTGGGATTCGTCTTCCGGAGAAAAAAAAAATTACACGACAAAGACATAATCTTTAAAAGAGCGTGTCAAAATTCTAAACAACAACGGGTTTGACTGGGTTATAATTATGCGTTTTGGCACGCTGGTGAATGCAGTGTTGGAGAAATTTACTGCTGGTTGATTTCCTCCGAAAGTGTGGGAGAAAAGTCTGTGGAGTCAAAACGTTACGGTCGCAGGTACGTAGACTTTCATGGCCGTAAGGGCAACAAAGACAGAATAAGTTTAAGAGATTGCTAAGGTTCAGTGTCCTTGAGGGTACCCTTATTAAATGTGACACACTATTGCTCCACATGGCTGCACATACTCGCATTCTTGTAAGGTTTCATATAATTATGTCAAAGACCAATACACAGGCCAGCACAAAAGGAGAAAAATAAAACAGAGCTTGAATGAAGTGAGAACCATCCCAGCCAGTTAGCCGCTAAATCAGCATCACGCATTCACACGACATGCACTAACACGCATGTATGTATACGCACGCACCCATACACACATGCACACACACACTCACACACACACACACACACGAACGCACACACACACACACACACACACATTTTGTCTCCCTCTCCCCTCACACACACACACACACACACACACACACACACACACACACACACACACACACACACACTCCCTCCCCCTTCATCTCTCGCTCTCTCTCTCTCTCTCGCTCTCTCTCTCTCTCTCTCTCTCTCTCTCTCTCTCTCTTTTATAATTGTGTGTCTATGCGTCCCAAGGACAGATTGTAAGAAAAGGCGTAGCCTTAAATCTTAATCTTTGTTAAATAAAGTTCAATTCAATTCAATTCAATTCTCTCTCTCTCTCTCTTTCTCAACCTCAATCTTTCTCAGAGCATCCCTTACCATTTACTCCTTTGCCGGTCCAGTGGATGTGTAAAAAGAGAATGCATACGCAGTAAACCCTCTCGTTCAAATTCTAGCAAAATCTCCAAACAAGCAAGACGATCTCTTTTGCCTCTTTTGGCCTGCCATAAAGTGTGAGATAAGCAGTATGCGTTTTCCGTAGCGTCAAGCATCAAGGCTTGTTAGCTGTTTCGTCTCGCCCTTGACGTCATTGGGCATTGAAAGCTGTTAGAGGGATCTGAATTGCTTTGGAGCTTTTACTATCTTTATTCTTCCTCCGTCACATCTGATTTCTTCACTTTTGGAATAAGCAGGGGGGGGGGGGGGGGTGGAAGGGTATTGGGGGTTCTTTGCTTTAAAATATGTGTCTCGTTCTCATGGTTGTGCTTTGTACTTTTTTACATTCAGTCAAGTTTTGACTAAATGTTTTAACGTAGTGGGGGGGATTCGAGACGAGGGTCGTGGTGTGTGTGTGTGTGCGTGTGTGTGTGTGTGTGTGTGTGTGTGTGGAGCGATTCAGAGTAAACTACTTGACTGACCTTTATGACATTTTTCATGAGAGTTCCTGGGTATGATATCCCCAGACAGTTTTTTTCATTTTTTCGATAAATATCTTTGATGACGTCATATCCGGCATTTTGTAAAAGTTGAGGCGGCACTGTCAATAAAATTGATTGAAATTTTGGCCAAGCAATCTTCGACGAAGGCCGGACTTTGGTATTGCATTTCAGCTTGGAGACTTAAAAATTAATTTATGACTTTGGTCATTAAAAATCTGAAAATTGTAATTGAAATTATTTTTTTATAAAACGATCCAAAATTACGTTTATCGTATTCTTCATCATTTTCTGATTCCAAAAACATATAAATATGTTATATTCGGATTAGAAAACAAGCTCTAAAAATTAAAAATATAAAAATTATGATTAAAATTAAATTTCCGAAATCGATTTAAAAACAATTTCATCATATTCCTTGTCGGTTCCTGATTCCAAAAACATATAGATATGATATGTTTGGATTATAAACACGTTCAGAGAGTTAAAAAGAATAGATATATAGAAAAGCGTGCTATCCTCCTCAGCGCAACCGCTACCGCGCTTTTCTGGATCGTTAATTTCACTGCCTTTGCAATGAGCGGTGGACAGACGAAGCTACGAGTGTACGGTCTTGCGGAAAAAATGCAATGCGTTCAGTTTCATTCTGTGAGTTCGACTGAGCTTGACTAAATGTTGTAATTTCGCCTTACGCGACTTGTTTAATGTTGCTGAAACTAACACCGTAACCCGGACATGAACAGACACAAACAGTCAGACAGGCAGACATACTGACTAACATACTCACGCACGCAAACACACACACACATGCACACACAGGCACGCACGCACTAACGCATGCATGCACGCACGCACGCACGCATGCACGCACATGCACGCACACACACGCACCCACACACAGACTCACACAGACTCACAGACACACACAAACACGCACGCACGCACGCACGCACGCACACACACGCACGTACACCCCCCCACACACACACACACACACATACACATGCGCGCGCGTATGCACACATTCAGATACACACAGACACACACAGACACACACAGACACACACAGACACACACACACACACACACACGCGTATGCATACACACACACGCACGCACACACAGCCTCACACAGACTCACAGACACACACAAACACGCACGCACGCACGCACGTACGCACACGCACGCACACCCCCACACACACACGTACACACACACACACACATACACACACACATACACATGCGCGCGCGTATGCACACATTCAGATACTAACAGACACACACACACACACACACACACACACACACACACACACACACACACACACACACACACACACACACACACACACACACACCATTCCTTCAGGCATTGAAGCTATCAGTGACGCAGCATGACACAAATCTGTGATTAATCACTTGAGTCATTGCTTTTTGTGAAAAAAAGTACTCAGTTTACACAATCAGTGTCTAGACAGAAAATCATTTTCAATTGTGAGAAATTTAACCCAGCCTTGATTTACTGCAGGCTATGTAATATTATATGAGTTGTAAAAGCGTTTAAACGTTTGAACTCAATATCAATCTACGATCAATCACTATATTTCCCAGGTAATGAATATTTGGTTGAATCAAAGACAAAAATAGTGTCAATTACCGTCGCACAAATAAATCAGGATTGAATACACGTGACAGTGGAAGTAATCAAATGCGTGTACCTATACAGTCTAGAGACATAGTGCTTGCTGCCGCGCGAGCCGAGACAATTTTCCCTCTTCATCTTTGCTGCGCTGGCTGCAAAACCCCTCCGCGCGGAGGTGTTTCCAGACACATCGTACGTAGGGTGTATACAAATATCAATATCTGCCTGTCTGGTTGACCAAAGTAGAGTCTAGAACTGGATTTATCTGGCTTTTCTAGTTTGTGTGTATGTGTGTGTGTGTGTGTGTGTTTGTGTGTGTTTGTGTGTGTGTGTGTGTGTGTGTGGTGTGTGTGTCTGTGTTTGTGCGTGCGTGCGTGCGTGCGTGTGTGTGTGTGTGTGTGGTGTGCGTGTGTGTGTGTGTGTGTGTGTGAAAAACAAAGCAGCATAATGAACGAAGGAAAGGAAGGAAGAAAGGAAGGAAGGGTTTATTATTGTATACATGAATGAATGCATCCATGCATGAAGGACTAGGTGGAAAAGAGGGGGCGTGGGTTTAGGTCAAGACAAAAAATAACATTAGTCTACTTACACAACAAGGAAGGAAGCGAACAATCCATCACATTTTCAATTCCAGAGAAGATACATGTTGACACAAGTAAGGTAACTGTGCTTCTATGTAAGAAAATAGGTGGCAACATCGCGCATTCCTGACAGACCAATTTATCATCGGAAAGCTTTAGTACTTGTGCTCAGATGCGCCCTGTTCTTATTACATTCGGGAGAAGTGAAAAACAGGAAAAGGATTGCCCTGGATTCTTTCCAAGGCAAGGG
>NW_027128145.1:0-16581 GCF_037325665.1 Littorina saxatilis
ATCATACGCCGCTGTAAGAACGATCTCCAGTAACAGACGCTGATAACGATACAGCTATCTGCTCGCTCCTAAGCCACTCCCCCAGCCTGTATGTCTACACACTGGCACCAATTAAACCTCCAACTGAGCTGTTAACTCGTGGTTTGTAAAAATGTAAACATATTGTACAAATTACGTCGAACCTAAATCCGCGATATGTAAAAAAAAATAGTAACAAAAAAAAAAAATTCTCTATTCAGCCTATTGTCCCATCGCTGGGAAATTCGGATCGCTTCCTCCCAGTGGAAAGCTAGCAGCAACAGAGTCGCGCTACCCCAAAGTCAAGGGATCCATTAGATTTGTTTTTCTTTCTTTTTCCATTTCGTTATTTTCATTCATCGCTGGCGAATTCGGATCGCTTCCTCCCAGTGAAAGGTTAGCAGCAACAGAGTCGCGCTTGTGGTCCAAGTTGTGGAAATTTCCAAGTTGTGGAATGTGTCCAAGTTGTGGTATGTGTCCAAGTTGTGGTATGTGTCCTATATGTGCAATGTTGTGGTATATGTCCAAGATGCGGAATGTGTCCAAGATGTGGTATGTCTCCAAGTTGTGGTATGTGTCCAAGTTGTGGTATGTGTCCAAGTTGGGGTATGTGTCCAAGATGTGGTAATGTGTCTAAGTTATGGTATGTGTCCAATATGTGGTATGTGTCCAAGTTGTGGTATGTGTCCAAGTTGTGGTATGTGTTCAAGATGTGGTATGTGTCCAAGATGTGGTATGTGTCCAAGATGTGGAATGTGTCCAAGTTGTGGTATGTGTTTAAGTAGTGGTATGTGTCCAAGTTGTGGTATGTGTCCAAGATGTGGTATGTGTCCAAGTTGTGGTATGTGTCCAAGTTGTGGTATGTGTCCAAGCTATGGTAATGTGTCCAAGTTATGGTATGTGTCCAAGTTGTGGTATGCGTATAAGATGTGGTCTGTGTCCAAGTTGTGGTATGTGTCCTAGATGTGGTATGTGTCAAAGACGTGGTAATATCGTCATGTGTCCAAGTTTTGGTATGTGTCCAAGTTGTGGAATGTGATGGGACAATAAAGAAATGGAGAGAAAAAAATCTAATAGATTCACTGACTTTCGGGTAGCGCGACTCTGTTGTTTCTAGCTTTTCACTCGAAGGAAGCGACCCAAATTTCCCAGCGATGGGACAATAAAGAAAAGGAAGAAAAATCCCATAGATCTCCCTTGACTTTGGGGTATCGCGACTCTGTTGCTGCTAGCTTTCCACTGGGAGGAAGTGATCCGAATTTCCCAGCGACGGGACAATCTAGCAATGATATGGAGAAAGAAAACAAAATCAACGGAGTCGCGCTACCCCAAAAGTCAAGGGATTTTGTTTTTGTGCCTTGACTTTTGGGATGACAAGAAGATATCGGGAACATTAACGTGATTTGTAAAAAAAATGATTACAAATCACGGGGCGCGCAGACCCTTGATTTTAACTCCCAGGCTCAAAACTGTAAGGTTCAGCAGCTAAAGTTGCTTCTATGAATACGGCTTCTGACGTCATCGAAAATTTTACCCAGAATTCACCACTTCCGTACTCTCGCGGACGTTCGAGATACAATGGCCGCCAGATCGGAACGCGAAAACGCTTCGCTTCAGCCACGAAATTCGTCGGATTATGGCCTAAACGATTCCGAAATAAACTAAACCCTGTGAGGGAAGGTGAGAAAACAATTTCCTACGGCATGCATAATTAATTATGTCTGGTTAACCTAAGTCACGCCAAAACGCAAATAAACGCGTTTTTGACACCAAAAATAGCCTGTTGGGGTCCTTTAAACTGCTTTTTAAATATATCAATTGCAGTGGTTGGGTTCGTGGTTTGTTTCCTTTGCTCTTTTCTCATGTCGAAGAGTCTTGAGTAAGGAAGTAGTGTAAAAGAACAGTTTCTTAAAGTTTTTACAGTTCTTGTCTTACGTGTGAAGAGGTATGGGAAAGGGGTTGCTCCCTAAAACATTTAAAATTAATGAAATCCAAAAACAGATAGACTGCTAACGTTAAACAAATCAGAATAAAAACAACCATGAAGTGTAAATGTAACGTTCTGTTTTGTCAATTATTAAAAGGAAGGGAAGGGAGCTCAAATTCCACTGCCAAAATTGCATGCTTTACATCATAACGTATCGGCAGCAGCGACTAGAGCAGAAGGTGAAGTAGTTATACTCATATATTTTCTGCTAATTTCCCCCCGCTCACTTTTGAAATATCTAAGCTTTGTAGTGAAACTTCGAGCAGACCTTGAATATTCCCGGCAAAGTCGCTTGCCTTTTTTATGCAGCGGTTATTTTATTTTTTTATTTTTTTTATTTTTAGACCAAGTCGTTGAAATTTGAATGCCGACTTCGACCTCAAGTGATATGAATGGGTAATAGTTCGTTAAGCCAAGCGCACTCTACAACCTCTTTGCGACAATCGGCAAGCGACGCGGTGCATAAAGACAGCTTATATCCGGGGACTTTGGGGCTCCGCCATTTTTCATAATCTTTCACAGAGAAAGAAAAAAGGTCTTTCACTTCAGCGGCGTGGTCTGTTCATTGAAAAATCGTTTATTTAGGAGCCTCACAATGTCATATTGCGGGGTGAAGCGTTTATTTTCATGGCCCCGAGTGCTAGCTAGTTCACACGCGTGGTAAGATAACATGCCTACCATTCACCAGGCGACGAGCCGTCGCGTTGATGTTTAGATCTAAAGGGAGCAACAGGTAAAAGTGCTAGCGTTAGAACATGATTAAATGACTTCCTACCTCTGAAATAACGTGGGTGAATCTTTAAAAGAAAAGGGGGGGGGGGGTTGAAGGGCAGCGAAGAGAGAGAGAGAGAGAGAGAGAGAGAGAGAGAGACAGAGACAGAGACAGAGACAGACTGAGACAGACAGACGGAAAGAGGCATCTGTCTGAAAAAATGACTACGTTTTAAAGTGCCCCCACCCCACATCCAGAAAAAAAGGATGACACTGTTTTCACCTCAAACGATATTTTGCTCTCAAGCTTCTTAGCGGGCCTGTTTAGGGCCTGCTCGATGTTTCTCCAAACGACACACACACGCTCGCATACACACTGCAGTCATTGCCGAGCATGACTCCTATACCGTCATTTTCCACCGGCAGACTGAAACGCACATTAGAGCGCGCCATGCCGGCCGACTCTTTCTTCACAGGGGAGAGCGAGAGAGGGGAGAGAGAAAAAAAAAAAGAAATATGCATCTAATTTGACGCGACTGCGAATAGCGTTTTTGAAGGGTACCCCCTTGATTTCCTGTTCGGGGGCCATTGAGAAGGCGAAAACCGCAGGTATATCTTTTTCTCCCACGTCCTCTTTCACAGTTAGGTGCCTGCATTGACAGCCCTCAGTCTAAAGCGTGCTGACACTGCCTGTGGTCTTCCATTGTATCCCCCTTCCCTCTTGTCCCTGTCCCTCCCCGCCCCCACCAAGCTCCCCCCCCCCAACCCCCGATCCCCCTCCTCCTTACCTCGGTCCAAACCGTCCGCGTGGCTCTTCGGCAGAACATAATCTGGATATCCTCCAAAAGAGCGGAATTTGGTCACTTTTCGGATGATCTCACCTCAATTCTAGTGTTTGCCAACTTTGAACACCTGTGCGTGGCGGTATAACAATTGCCGGTAGTATTCACGATTGTCAGAGTGTTCCCTTGTCTACTAGTTCATCCAACTGGAAATGGGTACCTGGCCAAATTTAGGATGCGCAGGTAAAAGCAGAGAGGAAGATATGAGCATCGCCGGTGGCCCGGTACATCAAATGGTAGAGCACTGGACTTGTGATCGGAGGGTCGCAGGTTCGAATTCCGGCTGGGACGGACACGGGTCAACTTTATGTGAAGACCCAGAGACGGAAGCCATATCCCACCCGGACCCCCGTGTCACCACAATGGCACGTGAAAGACCTCGGTCATTCTGCCATAAGTGCAGATGGCTGATACAACATAAACACGCATACACTTGTGTATCTCATCAAAAGCCGTGAGGGCGTAAAAACTCAAATTATCATATTTATAATCCAACCATGTCCTTAAGAGGCGAAATATTCAGCCTGTATGACAGTAAGCATTCTTTCTTTCCTTTTTGTTGTTGTTGAGAATCACCCTCTTGAAAGCCGCATCCCCACAGAGAGTGAGATCTTGTTGTTTTTGCCATATCATCAATTAATGTCGTTAAATACTTCGAGTAATATCAATAGCTTTATAAGCTTCTAGCTTGTTGCTGTTTCTGTGAACTTTGTATACATGTCATGATTGTAATCTTTGTTAAAATAAACTTATGTTTAAACCAATAGCTTTACGGTCCTGTGGTGACGTAGAGAAGCAATAGTTTGTTTTTGTTGAGATCTTGATCATTTCGTTCCCAAACACACGTAAGTGTAATTAAATAATCTCTTGGTGGACTTATACTGGAGAAGCTACCAGCAAAACTTGCCTAGGCTTCTTTGAGCTCAACCCCTGATTTCTAGGTATGCATGGCATTCCGGGTTTGGAATACGAGCTCGTGCTGGTGACGCCTGCAGTGTGACAACCGTTCTAATGGAAACCTCTCTAATATATCGTACAGGGTAATATGCAGACGGACCCCTGTTCGCATCCTAAGCCACTCACACCCATGACAAAAAAATAAAAGAGACTGCTTCTTTCTGACACCCTCCTACCCCCTACCACGAAAAAGACCCCTCGAAACCCGGTAAAGAGAACCCCCAATTATTAATAAGTGACTTTGAGGCTAAAGCCATGGGCGCTGCCCTTGTAAAGCACTCCGCAGGGGGATCGTGAACCGGCGGAACCACTGCGTTCCTTTTTTCCCCTCCCTTTACCTTGCACTGAAGAAGGGGGGACCCTTAGTAGTGGAGCTGTATACGCTATACGCGGGCAGGTCCTTCTCAAAACCCCGCTCGGGTCGCACGCAATGCACCTCGCAGAGTCTGTATGTTAAAATTTCATTTCGCTTTTCAACCCCCTTTTTCGGAGCCATGCCGCCAGGAGCGACAAAGACTCGGAGGTGAATGAGGGAAATGACAACTGATTGGATAGGGGTGGTGGGAGGTGGTGGAGGTGGTGGTGGTGGTGGTGGTGGAGGTGGGTGTGGGAGCCGACTGCCTCAGACCTCAAAAGAACAGCCAAGAAAATCATGGACAGGGGTGGGATCGGGTGGAGAGTTGGGGTTAGGGGAGAAAGAGAGAGAGAGAGAGAGAGAGAGAGAGAGAGAGAGAGAGAGAGAGAGAGAGAGAGAGAGAGAGAGAGAGAGAGAGAGAGAGAGAGAGAGAGAGAGAGAGAGAGAGTGTGTGTGGGTATGTGTGTGTGTGTGAGAGAGAAAGAGAGAGAGAGAACAGGTAAACATTGTATAGTGTTGTTGAGGTGTGCAGATTAGAAGAAAAAAACCCACCAACAGCCAGCAATGTCGTGCAGGAAGAGGCATTTGAAAGTAGGAGTGAGCAAATCAGTCACATTTCTGGAGCGAAAAGGAGTACTACTTGAGGTGCTGAAGGTGAGGAAGGAAGGGGGGGGGGGGGAGGGGATACGAAAAAGGTACATATTGGGGAAGAAAAGCCAAAGCAGAGTTATTAGAGTCGGGTTTTATTCTCAAACGAAAATTACTTTATAATAATAATCATAATAATAATAATAACTTGACATTTTTAAGTGTCTAACCTATGGCTCTAGGCCCTTTACAAAAGAACATATATACAAAATAGAACAAATGTACAACCCACATTCTTTCTTTCTTTCTTTATTTGGTGTTTAACGTCGTTTTCAACCACGAAGGTTATATCGCGACGGGGAAAGGGGGGAGATGGGATAGAGCCACTTGTCAATTGTTTCTTGTTCACAAAAGCACTAATTAAAAATTTGCTCCAGGGGCTTGCAACGTAGTACAATATGTAGAGGTTACACGCCGAGTCTCAGTGATTATCAAAAATAATGGTCGAAGTTAGCGGATCATGAAAAATGCGAGCTTTAGCGAGCTTTTTCATGACCGCGAACTGAGACCATTATTTTTTATAATCACTGAGACGAGGTGTGTAACCTCTTTATTCCTCCTTTCTTCAGTTATTCAAAGAAAAGAGGAGTTTTTTTGCGAAAGTTTGATCGAATCCTATTCTCTCAACCAGTCAACCTGCGCAGGCGATCGATTAATGCGCGGTTGTATAGTTCCGTGCAAATTATTCCATTCTGTTAACACTTCTTGTCAGTTTTCCTATTTTGGGCTAAAATCAAGTACACAGATATGCTGTTATTCTGCCGTGGCGGCAAAGGCAGATATTGTGTGTTCTGTATATGTTTTAGTATCGCTTAGGATAATGTTTTTTTGTCAAATGGGACTAGCAGACGAACTTTTGCACCCGTGTTCCAACGTTAAAAACTGTATGAAGTTCAGTTTTCTGGGGAAAATAGTGTATGAAACTCCTTTATGTTGTTTAAATTGATGAGATGTGTGCATTTGGTTGCGTGTGATCTGTTTATTAAATGAAATATTGTTGAAAACTGACCGTCGGATTGCAGTCTGTTGTCGAAGGAACTGAGTGAAAAGAAGGGGAACTACTCTTGTTGCTAGACAAAGTATGAGTTACTTGCCTTGGGAAATTGCTTGTGATGAACGGCTTGACGGCACGGCAGATGAGATTCAGAAAACAACCGAACTCATGGATTTTATATGGAGATTCATGTGTTCAGGCCTGTAGTTGTTAATTTAAATGCGGTATGTTTGTATTGTTTGCTCCAGAGATGTATACTTCGTACATAAGAGCGTTCGGAACTTTTCAGTCGCAAAAAGTAGTACCGAAACAGAACAACCTCTCAACCCATTGCACTATCGAGGATTCAGGCTGTTGCTGGGTCGTTATTTGTTTGGTTGCTGGGTCATTATCGAAAAATAACTACCCCTACAAGTTTACAGAGGTAAAGAAGCAGAGGGGGGAATAAATTACCTTACTGGGAGAATGCAAGTTTCCAGTACAAAGGACTTAACATTTCTTACATACTGCTTGACTAAAATCTTTACAAAAATTGACTATATTCTATACAAGAAACACTTAACAAGGGTAAAAGGAGAAACAGAATCCGTTAGTCGCCTCTAACGACATGCTGGGGAGCATCGGGTAAATTCTTCCCCCTAACCCGCGGGGGGTTACAACCCACATAAAACAATTAATCATACGGACAAAAATCATTCACACAATATTCATATAGGCTTTCTTTTTTTACAGCGCACCAGTAAAAAAATCGGCAACTCATAGCGAGATTTTACGAAAAATGTACACCCCTTCGCTTACTTTTTCTTCTTATATCGATGCTTGTCACGGAATGTCTTTTTCTTCGACTCCACTACAGATGGAAAGGGATATGTCAATAATGAGCTATTCTAGAGTTGGTATATTCACGCATGAGTTGAGAAATACGCTCTTTTCAGTGGAATATCTATTCCTCACACCACAGCTTGGGGTTGGGGGGTGTTTTTATCAGTAACAATTTCGGGATCAACAGCGTTGTTGGATTTACGCCTGATTTGAGAAACAAGCGTACTTTGGTTGCCGTTTTACAATTCGAGAATTATTACTTCTGAAATATATCGACCAGACTAAAGAACAACCTACACAATTATGTTGCCGTTGAGATCAAAGACCATCTACACAGTAACTTTGCGACCGATTTTTCTTCACAGAGAAAAGGCTATGTACATATCCTGCTACAACTCTTGGTTCTTTGAAGCCTTTGTTATTGCGAAGAATTAAGGATAGGCCGAGGAACAGGCATTCTCTCATACAAAGATAAGAGCTTATCCATTGAAGACACTTATTGTGAAAGAAACAAAAGAAACAACCGGCATCATGCTTAGAAGTATCAAAGAAAACGAGAAATCAATATAAACTCGTGAGCGCAAATCCTACAGTATTTACACCACATAGAACATAACCTAGTTTCAGCATTGTTTTCTTGTCTGTATAGCACCTGACATATACTTTACTTTACGTGTAAACGATTCTGTACACCACCATGCACATATTTTCCCAGGCTTTTACATGGAACAATAGGACCATATCCTACTACTTTGACAAATATCAAACATTAGTACAGCAAACACATTCTACTCTACCTACAAATCATTTTTAGCATGTGACCAAACTGAAAGATACTCTTCCGACAGGGAACGCCTTGTTGAATTTTTTCATGATTTACAAGAGAAAGGCAGCTCGGATTTAGAATGTGGCTTGTGTCTGAAACTGAAGGATGCTCTTTCAACAGGGAAAAGCCTGGATGAATCTATCGCGATTTACAAGAGGAGAGCAACCCGGATGTAGAATTTGGGCGGAGTCAAAGTTGAAGGATGCTCTTCCATCGAGAAAAAAGCATCTTAGACGGATCTATTGTGTTTTATGCAAGAATTTACACGCAAATGAAAGTACTTCAAGTGTACCCGTAGAACTCCAACCGTATACACATATGGAATTATTTTTAACCTGTTTAAAATTTCGTCCTTCTTTTTCTTGCATAGTACGCGGGACCTGATAGAACCATCTTTCTACCCCACCGATGTTGACCAAGTTTTTTTTTAGCCGAGACCAGCTGTGCTGCAGCAAGTCATTCAGAATTGTAGTAACTGTGTATCAACACGCTGGAATGCAGGCGTTAGATGGACGTTACAGGAAGCGACTGAAGCTAACAGTCTGAGCACTTATATCCTTACTGTGTGTGTGTGTGTGTGTGTGTGTGTGTGTGTGTGTGTGTGTGTGTGTGTGTGTGTGTGTGTGTATGTGTGTGTGTGTGTGTGTGTGTGTGTGTGTGTGTGTGTGTGTGTGTGTGTGTGTGTGTGTGTGTGTGTGTGTGTGTGTGTGTGTGTGTGTGTGTGCAGTATGGATGTGGCGGACGTGCCTGTCTGGAGTTCTTCGGGTGTTCTTACTTCGAATGTTTTATTGCTCTTTTTACAAAACAAATTGTTAAGGTTGTTGTCATAAACATTATGTTGTTTGGTTGTTTTAAGAGCAGATGAACCACACTTTTCCAGCCATTGTAATTAATTGTATGGACAAAGAATGATCTTATGTCTTATGTCCTATAGAGCTATATATGAGTGGGTACGGATATATTCGTACCTGGGAGACAATGCGTTTAAACTGTGAATGCCACACTGGGAGCAAATCTATTGAAGTGGTTTTGAACCCACGGCTCTCGTCCGTAATCCTTGGAGTTGTGTTGTGTTATAAATGCTCAATAGCCCAGCGTCTAGCGATCCCACAGATTGTCCTTCGAGGCGCATTCACAGACGGTGACACCTCAACACAAGCCGAAGTGGCAGAGCTGGAAGTGACTGTAAAGTGAAAACGACAGACTGAATATCATTTCGCCATTTAGCCCCCTCACCTTCCCTCCCAGGACCCTCCAAGCCTTGAGACCCACCAGCCTCCACCCCAAGCTTAATACCACCCACCCTACACCCCATCTCCAACCGATGGCCTTTCTTTGCTCAATTCTTCCCCAGAACGGAATAAACTGAAAAAAGCTGGTTATTATTTTTCAGGTTAATGCCTAGCTTCGCGTATGACAAAGGGTCATTCCAGGGCTTCCCTGTTTGTTTAATGGTTTGTTTATTTCTTTGCTTGTTTGTCAGTTGTTGTTTTTTATCACACAGGGTCATCTCAGACCTTTTTTCCCCCCGTTCGTTCGTCTGGATCATTAACACTGCAGATAAAGAAACGTTGTTCACTGCACATTTACGCCTAACATAACCCTTAATGTTTGTTTGCTTCTCTTGCATTTTCTTTTTGAGAGCCATGATAAACGCTGTAATCTGAGTGTGACGCAAGACTTTGTATCTGAGGGAGTTTGTCATGTGTCTATAGTATCTCACTTCCAGGCTGTGTCATGATGGTGGTCATTAAGCAATGGTCGAGTTAACCGCAATGTTCCGGTATTTTACCGGTTATTATGGGAAAGTATCGTAAGAGAAATCGTCAACCGATCAGTCCCGCTAATTGTGATTGCATTTGGCAGTTTTCCAGCATCAGAGTTCAAATATTGTGCTACGATACTTCACTATGATTTGGCTGGATGCCGTTACCAAATGAGCGTGTTTTGTTCGTTTTTGTTTTATCTTGTGAGATATGAAACGATATTTTTCTTGTGTAGCGTGAAGGTAAAACCGGTTTACAAAACTTCAGCCAGCGCGATTACTGAAGTAAGCTTTTTGCATGTTGCTCTGATTCGACAAGAGTGATAACGCCCTGAGCAAATGTGACTTTTGCCCCTTTCTTCTTCTTGAGATTGAAGTTACGTAAGTTTGCAAATTCCTGCACGTCGTTTAGAAATGGCAAATATCCCCCAAGCTCTCATTTCTTGCTCCTCTTCTTCTTCCATTTTCTCGAAGGAACCACAAACATCTTTTAGTGTCGTGGCAACGGCCCAAAGCGGCGCGTGTCTTCTGAATAGAATCGTTTCAAGGATCGTCTGCCGATGCTGCCCTTCAAGTGGCAACGGTGTATTTCAAATTTAGAAAGCCCTGCAACGTACTCGCCAGGTTTACCCTGTAACCAGAAACTCCTTTTTCAAATTATTGGCCCTCATGAAGGCTCACATTGTCTTCATGGGCTCAAGTGGGTGTGAATGGGTATTTGTTTTAAATGTGATTTGATTGTTGGTAAGCGATTTATTGTTTTACTTGTAAGTATATTTTGATATACATTTAGATATAGACCCTTTTGGGACTCCTAACCTACACCAATCCTTAGCCTCCGTGCCGTAACCTTTTGTTTGCCTTCCATCTTCCCTTCGGATAGACCACCGACTGAGGTTTTCGTTCAGCCCTGCGCACATCATTGTCTCAAAAACAGAGCTCGTGTGGAGAGTTTGCCCCAGCAGTTATTATTATTAGCCATGGCTTTAGGGAATCTAGTAGACCACGTGCATGAGAGGTGACTACTATAGTGTCAAATCCAAACAAATTGTATTACTATAGTGTCAATAAAGACGATCAACCACAGGAATTCCTATTAGATTTGGCATTTAGGAATCCATACTTATGTCTATAGAAAATGAATTATTATCAGACACTGCTTTGAAACCTTGCAGATTGGGAAGGTGGTTTATATTCTGGCAGTGTTGATCATACACAGATAGCTTGGCCCAGCAATTAATATTAAACATGCCTTTTTGGGGGAATCCGGAAGACTGTCTGGAAGATGTCTACAATTTTAAGTTTTCAGAGATAATTAGTTCCGGAAATAGTTATTACCATGGCTCGGGCCGACAGTAGACCAACTGGATGGTGTCTACAACACAGAGAATTAGCTCCGGAAATGGTTACTAGACAATAGATGGGGATGCGGGAGACTAAATAGAAGGTGTAGCATCTATGGACAGGATTCGCCTCATCAATTATTACCAAACAGTCTAGCTACCAAGTTTAGGCGCCATGGCTAAGCAACATTTCTGGAGCCAGTTTTGTTTGTGTGGACGTTGAGCACTGTATAACCTTCCAGCCGGTTCGGGTTTCCCAAGGCCGTGTCTAATTGCTAGGGCATACTCTCCACACAAGCTCCTGTATTTAAGGAATGTGTAAGAGACAGAACACTAGGGGACACACCTTGCAATCTTATAAACACTGCTAAGTATAGAAACCAAACTTCATCAAAAAACAATTATGGTTCAGTCCGTTGAAAGCCATTCATCTAATGATCGGAAGTATGACTTTTTATCTTGGAGTGCTAATGTCTACCAATCAAACTTGGCCTTCCAGTCACAGCGTGGTATGATACTCCTGCAAAGGTCTGAGGAGCATTTGAAAAAAAATATACGCCATTTTCTCTCCTCCCTTTGAAAGCTGTGATCCCAAAAGAATAGACTGCACCCAAGGACCGGGAATCAACAAAAAAAACATAATACCAAAACAAGAAAACACATCCATGTCTGAGCTGTAAAGCCCTTAACACGCAAAATTGTTTTCTTCACAAATACCAGCCTATGCTTAGGGGAAAACTCTTTTAAATCGTGAAAGGAAATCGGAAAAAGGTGTCTGAAGATCCAGTCTTTGGGCCATGAAGTTGCAATAGCAGTGACTTCTTTGAAGCTTACCACAAAGGTCTGTGATTCTTCACATTTTACCCGCTCACCTTTAAAGGGATTTGCAGAGCAATTCTTTTTTTGTGTGGCATTGCTTGAACTTAACGGATAAATTAACCAGGGTTTCCTTGGCATTGAAAATCAATAAGGGTGCAGGAACTTCTTTATCTTCACATGCAACATGTAAAACTCGAGTCAGACTGATTTACCAGATTTCTGAAGTCATTCAGTACTTGCGCGTATCACTCTAAAAACTTTACGCGATCAGAATTTTTTCTTTTGAACAGAAAGAGAGAAATGTAAGAGGAGCATAAAATGCGTTCGAACAGCAAGAACAAACTAAGCTTATGTAACCAAATAAGTATGAGGTCACTTAGCCTAACATGACAAACAGCATACCAAAGATGGACATTGACAACCAGCTACATCCAATCCAAATCTTCGTCGCCATACTCTATGCATTCAAAACAGAAGATCAGACTCTGACGGCGGTCACTGTAGCTGACAAAGGTACGTGCAACGGGTACAGAACCTCGTGTACCCGTGGGCCCCCAAGGCTCCACGCCACATGTGTTATGGGGGTGAAAAAACTCCAAACCCTTCCGCAAAGCAAACATCGGGCGAAGATCCGTTAAAGGTCACGCCTCGTATGTCAAAGAAGACCTCTTTGAAGGTATTAATATTCAGCATCCTCGAATTCCTCTTGTAGGCGTGAGGGCGCTTTTCCCGTAGGTACAACCTACAGCAACACATGGAGGGGCATGGGAGGGTGCGAGAGAGAGAGGGAGGGAGGGGGTGGAGAGAGAGAGAGCGAGAGAGAGAGAGAGCGAGAGAGAGAGAAAGAGAGAGAGAGAGGGAGAGAGAAAGAGAGAGAGAGACAGAGAGACAGAGACAGAGACAGAAACAGTCAGAATCAGACAGGATCAGATACGGACACAGAGACATCTAAGTCACCAAAGAGAAAGGAATACATTAAGAGCACACGAACCAGATCTACCGGAAACCACAGCTTAACACGGCAAATCAGAGTCGAACAGACTGAGTGAAGGAAAAGAGAATCGTAAACTACCTCCCACACCTAGTAACAGCCGTACGAACCAGCAACAACAAGAAAGCAAACTCAAAAACTCATGTCTCATGTCATCATCAAAAGTCTTCGTAAAGCAATAATGTCTCATAATGTCTTTACCCGCTGCCATTTTCGTCATACGGGCATGTCACGACCAAACGCGTCTCTCCCCCAAAAGAGTGCCAAATGTCGTCTGCCGAGGGGAAGATCAGAGGAGCTGCGACAATGATAAACTGGAACTGAAGATCCACAACGACTGGTGTAAGTGGGAAACTAATTTCTACATGCTCGTAAATTAGGTCTGGAAAGAGGTTGCGGCGGGCCGGGAGGGAGGGAGGGAGGGAGGGAGGGAATTGGGCTGCAAAAGAGATAGAACGAGCGGGGTGGGATGGGGGGGGGGGGGGTTGAGGGGGGGGGGGGGCAAAGAGAATGGCCCAGCTGGGGAAGGATAGAGGCCTTTCACAGTACAGGGATACCTGGCCATATTTACGTCAAAGAGAATATCAATCTACCAAGCAAAAGGAAAGATAGATGAAGACATGCATATACATGTATCAAAAAACTAAATTGTGCTTGTACATTATATATGTACACAAATATAGTAGCTTTCGGAAAAGTTTAAATAGAACGATTGCTTCGATCCTTTTGTGTAACAAAGCTCTCTCTATCTGTCTGTCTGTGTGTCTGTGTCTCTTTCTCTGTATGTCTGTCTGTCTGTTTGGCTCTCGTTCTCTGTCTGTCTGTCTGTCTGTCTGTCTCTCTCTCTGTCTCTGTCTCTCTCTCTCTCTTTCTCTCTCTTTCTCGCCCCCTCCCTCCCTCTCTCTCGGGGCAAAGGTATACAGCATATTCAAATTCACAGCCAACATTAACATCAAAAACAAACTCGTAATGCAGGTTCATAGTCAGAATCTTTGGACGATCCGTGAAGGTAATGGCCTGAAAGCGGTTATGATATCGTAAAAATGTGAAACTGCATCCGGTTTGTGTATCCCAACGTACATTTTTACGACATCCTTGATCTCAAAGAATGCTTGCCGCCACCACGATAAATGCGTCGATCAATTTTGCAAAGCGCGAAGTTTTCTTCAATGAAATCGTCGTTTTACGCAAGCCCTCTGCAACGAAATGTGTTACATTGTTGAAAACTAAAGACCACAGGAGTGGCTGCGTGTTTTAAAGATACGTTTCTTCCATTGTTAAAGGTGTACTATCTAAGTAGCCATTTTGGGAATGTTGTATGACGAACTGGACCTTGAAAATGTCTGGGGACATTCGCTGTGCTGAAATATAGAAATACTAGATGAATACCCGCTTCGCCGGGTACGGCTGCGCCGGGAAGAAGTCGAGCCGAATACCCGGCTGCGCCGGGGACCCGCACCGCACGGAGGAAGGGAGATAAACGCGGCTGAAAACACTGCAGAAGATAAGGAAGAGTTACTGGGAATGGATCCAGAGAAAAACCAAACTCGGTTCAGCGCTGCGCGCTGAGAGCACGTGTTGAAATATCTCATCGATGAGGTTGTGTCCGGGGTGAAGCTGAATACGGTCTCCAAATTTGAAAAAGATCCACCGAGAACTTTGGCCGTGCATCGCGGACACACACACACACACACACACACACACACACACACACACACACACACACACACACACACACACACACACACACACACACACACACACACACACACACACACACAGACACAAGTCGTATATATATATAGAAGGTAAAAAATTCTTACAATCCACCGGTGTCAATGTGCGAAATTAATGAAACAAAAGATTCCAAATTTGCACAGGAAGCAGGATGCTGATTGTTGGTATGTGACCAAGTGGACGGGTGGTCTGAATTCATGCAAAAGCCTACACAGATCAGAGATAGTGAGCCAAACTTAGCACGGGAAGGACTGTGCCTTTTTGCAACAGGTGTAGTAAAAGTTAAAGCGGTGTTACCTTTCGCCTTGTCAACGATCCCTTCAGACAAATTTCACTCCATTTCCGCTTGGAGGGAGAGGAGATGAGTCATGCATAGCGGGTCAAGTACAGTCTTTGAAAACCTGCTTTCGAATTTCCAGCTATTAAAACTGGGAGAAAACTGGTTGTCGCGTCGGGGGGAGAACGTCGTTAAAAAAAAGTCAACAAACGGCAGAAGAGATTACGACACTCGCATGATGGCACTCGTCAATTTGCAGCGACGATAAAAAAGCAGTTCCTCTCTCCTAGAGGTCTCAGGACTAATACTTGCCAGAAAGGAACATATACAAGGTAAGATTATGGACCACTTAGAACCCTTTGCCGCTCAAGACAAAGCCTTTGTGAGAAAAACAGGTAGCCATACTTCAAAACTCTCACAATCCTACAATTCTACATTAAAAATAAACCCAAGACACACACACACAAACCCCGCTGAAGACCACCTTGAGCGTCAGCAGAGTGGTGGCGGACACAGGACGAGGTCTGAATGAAGATCTCTGAATGGCGAAGGAGATTGTTTTGCTGAAAAGGTGTCAAACGCACAAGCAATAAACTCGCGAGTCAGACTTCTCTCTCGCCCCCCACCCCCCCACCCCACCATTTGACTACAAGAGCGAGTCCCACCGATGGAAAAATCGGGCGATGACTATACACAGTGGTGAAACCACCCGCAAGATTTTTCACCTGAGATTTGTTCCACCCGCAAGATTTTCTCAACAGAGCTTTAGAGGGTTAGATGGGATGGGGGTGATGTTTTGTGTGTTTCAACGCATATAATGTTCAGCTGCATATAAATCCCAATCCTTTCCAGTACTAGTGTTTGATTAAAATGTGGAATGAGACAATTTTGGACAACGACATGGACTTTGAACGCAAGAAGCTATCCGTAAGATTTCTCGCCACATTTCCTTCCTTAAAACTTCAATAATTGTTATCTTAGATTGAAAAAGACAGTCCTTTCAAATGTAGACTTTGAGGAGATGATATGTACGTTATTTTCAGTCTTCTTCAGTATTTCGCCGGTGTCACGAACTGAAAACTCTGCCTGAACAATCCTTCTCATTGCGGTCAATGCGCATGCGCTACCATGGGGAGATTAATCAGGTCGTGAACAACCTAACCCTAACACTAACCCTTACCCTAATCCTAGCCCTAACACTAACCCTAACCCGCCCATGGTTCGTTCGGTCAAAGGGTCGCATTTTTTAAGTCCAAGATTGGCGCATGCGCATTGACCGCAATGAGAAGGATTGTTCAGCAGAGGTTTCAGTTCGTGACACCGGCAACCATGGGATCTTATCGAATTCGACAGCAAACGTTCAGCAGTGGAAGGACAAAGAAAAAAAAAGAAAACCAACAACAACAAACAGGGAAGCCGGAGGAAGAGGAGGGGGTGGAGCAGAAGAAATGAACAGGAGTGCGAGTTGAGAGGAAAAGGGAGAAAGGAG
>NW_027128146.1:0-10000 GCF_037325665.1 Littorina saxatilis
GACTATGGATAAAGCTCGCATAAGATTACGTCACGGTCAAAAGTGTTTGACGTCAATTAATGCATCATGACTGCATGCCTCCCTGTAGTCTTTCTCTCTCGCGTGGTGTGTGTGGTCTCGGTCATTGTTATTTTGAGCGGGCCGAGACTATTTGGCAGTCGTGTCCCTGTAAGTAGGCTACATGCAGACACAGACAGATCTAGATCTAGTGTCTCTCTTTCTTGCACAGTCGTCACCTAAGCTTACTGTGTGTGTGGGTGTGTATGTGTGACGGAGTGATTGAGTTTGTGTTACTGTTTGTCTATTTCTTACGTGAGCCTTGAAGGCTTCGCCTCTTGTTTTTTAACGTTCTTGGTGACAACGCGCCAGAATCGCACGAAGATCGAACTCTCGAAGAAAACAAGTTTATCGCTGAACATCGGAAATGTGAAATGCTCTGCCTGTCTGACCAGTCTCCCCGTTAAATCCACAGGCTACATTATTTATCAGGTAACTTACCAAACCGGAGTGTGTGTGTGTGTTACTGTGTGTGTGTGTGTGTGTGTGTGTGTGTGTGTGTGTGTGTGTGTGTGTGTGTGTGTACACCGGATTACCACCATCAACGCACCCTTTTGGACTTTTCTACTATGCCTGCTGTGACATTCACGAGGATTATTGTGATTCTTGGACAATCGTGTGCCTATGCTGGACTTGCAGGAAGACAAACGGTGCCGGAACGGTATACGTGCTGCCAAGTGTGCACGTCCAGAGCGCAGTGTGAACCGAGAGTGAGTGTGTCATTGTGTGGAAGTTTTGCTTGATTGATTTATTCATGATTTAATTTGCTTTTTGGTTCAATAGTAAAATCTGTGTACGTTATACTTTGTATTTTGTGGTGTGATTCGCCCGAGTGCGAGACCCCCATCCCCGAACGCCTCTGTGGGTGGAATTGTATATATACTTGTGTAACGTGAGTGTGTCGATGAGAATGTGAAAGTTGCTTTGGACCCAGATACACACAGCAGACACCAACGCAACAGCTAAGTTTCAGCCTGACAAAGAAATTCGAGTGACACAGCTAATGGCTGTACTTGTTATTTCTCTATTAAAACAAATGTTTCAAGATCTTTAGGCCAAAACAAATAAATTGTCTGTTTCTATTAACATGGCTAAAAAAAATAGGGTAGGTAGGTAGGTGTTTTTGTTGTTGTTGTTGCCAGGATAGAATTCTTGAAAATAAATGACACAAAGAGACAAGACTCGCTATAGATAGATTTATAAAAATAAAAAAATAAATGTGACAAAGGATATACAATGATTGTTTTACCTGGTCTGGAATCTTCAGTAGTAATTGCATAAAAAAAAGTCTGATAATTATATCAATTATCATGTTAACTTTTTCTTAAAATGGGTGCGTTAAATCCTAGTCTGTTTGTTTTTAATGGACTAAGCAATCCTTGGACTGACAGAAAAGATGTATTTTAAAAATGTCCAGTTGCTTTTACTTATTTTTCTAATTGGAAGAGAATACAAATTATGCACTCTTTTCTGTTCAAATGGGTAGAGGGCGGGGGTAGTAAAAGGATCACAGTTCAAGATTTTGCGCGACAAGAGGTGTGTTTCTTTTATAAAGAGCAAAAACTCAACTTGGTATCTAACACTATTTCTGAACACTGTAACCACTTTAGCACTGTCTTCCAAACTTCTAATTCAGCTTCAAAAATGATTAAAAAAAGTGTTTTTTTCTTCTGAAATCAACAGTTAAATCACTATTTTGGATATTCTATATTGCTTCCCTATTTATCTTCTTAAGTTTTTGATCATCTGATTACCTTGCTTTTCTATTTGGAAGATAATATGCACTCTTTTCTGAAAAATGGGTAGGGGGTGGGGGTAGTAAAAGCATCACAGTATACAATTTTGTGCGACAAGAGGTGTGTTTCTTTTAACTTTGATGAAGAGGGATAACTCAACTTGGTATCTAACACTAGTTCTGAACACTGTAACCACTTTAGCACTTTTAATTTATTTGTTCTGTCTTCCAAGCTTTAAATTCAGCTTATAAAATGAGTAAAACAGTGTGTGTTTTCTGAATTCACCAGTTAAATCACTCTGTTGGATGTTGTTTTTTGCTTCCCTCTTTCTGTTCTGAAGTTTTTGATCATCTGACTACCTTGCTTTTCTATTTGGAAGATAATATGCACTCTTTTCTGAAAAATGGGTAGGGGGTGGGGGTAGTAAAAGCATCACAGTTCAAGATTTTGCGCGACAAGAGGTGTGCTTCTTTCAACTGTGATGAAGAGGGATAACTCAACTTGGTACCAAACACTATTTCTGAACACTGTAACCATTTTAGCACTTTCATTTTTTTTCTCTCTGTCTTCCAAGCTTTAAAATTTAGCTAATAAAATGAGTAAAAAAGTGGGGTTTTTTCAGAGTTCACCAGTTAAATCACTATGTTGGATGTTCTATTTTGCTTCCCTATTTCTGTTCTGAAGTTTTTGATCATCAGACTACCCTGCTTTTCTATTTGGTAGATAATATGCACTCTTTTCTGAAAAAATGGGTAGGGGGTGGGGGAAATAAAAGTATCACAGTTCAAGATTTTGGCCGACAAGAGGTGTATTTCTTTTAACAGTGGTAAAGAGGGATAACTCAACTTGGTATCTAACACTATTTCTGAACACTGTAATCACTTTAACACTTTTAATTTATGTTTGTTTGTGTTCCAAGTTTTAAATTAAGCTTCAAAAATGGGTAAAAAAATAGTTTTCTCATAATTCACAAGTTAAATCATTATGTTGGATGTTCTATTTTGCTTCCCTCTTTCTCTTCTTAAGTTTTTGATCATCTGACTACCCTGCTTTTCTATTTGGAAGATAATATGCACTCTTTTCTGAAAAATGGTAAGGGGGTGGGGGTAGTAAAAGCAACACAGTTCAAAATTTTGCGCGTTAAGAGGTGGGTTTTTTTTTAAATTGGTAAAGAGGGATAACTCAACTTGGTATCTAACACTATTTCTGAACACTGTAATCACTTTAACACTTTTAATTTATGTTTGTCTGTGTTCCAAGTTTCAAATTAAGCTTCAAAAATGGGTTAAAAAAATGGTTTTTTAATAATTCACAAGTTAAATCATTATGTTGGATGCTCTATTTTGCTTCCCTCTTTCTCTTCTTTAAGTTTTTGATCATCTGACTACCCTGCTTTTCTATTTGAAAGATAATATGCACTCTTTTCTGAAAAATGGGTAGGGGGTGGGGGTAGTAAAAGCATTACAGTTCAAGATTTTGCGCGACAAGAGGTGTGTTTCTTTTAACTGTGATGAAGAGGGATAACTCAACTTGGTACCAAACACTATTTCTGAACACTGTAACCACTTTGGCACTTTCATTTTTTTTCTCTCTGTCTTCCAAGCTTTAAAATTCAGCTAATAAAATGAGTAAAAAAGTGGGTTTTTTCAGAATTCACCAGTTAAATCACTATGTTGGATGTTCTATTTTGCTTCCCTATTTCTGTTCTTCAGTTTTTGATCATCTGACTACCCTGCTTTTCTATTTGGTAGATAATATGCACTCTTTTCTGAAAAAATGGGTAGGGGGTGGGGGAAGTAAAAGTATCACAGTTCAAGATTTTGGCCGACAAGAGGTGTATTTCTTTTAACAGTGGTAAAGAGGGATAACTCAACTTGGTATCTAACACTATTTCTGAACACTGTAATCACTTTAACACTTTTGATTTATGTTTGTTTGTGTTCCAAGTTTTAAATTAAGCTTCAAAAATGGGTAAAAAAAAATAGTTTTCTCATAATTCACAAGTTAAATCATTATGTTGGATGTTCTATTTTGCTTCCCTCTTTCTCTTCTTAAGTTTTTGATCATCTGACTACCCTGCTTTTCTTTTTGGAAGATAATATGCACTCTTTTCTGACAAATGGGAAGGGGGTGGGGGTAGTAAAAGCATCACAGTTCAAAATTTTGCCCGTTAAGAGGTGTATTTTTTTTAAATTGGTAAAGAGGGATAACTCAACTTGGTATCTAACACTATTTCTGAACACTGTAATCACTTTAACACTTTTGATTTATGTTTGTCTGTGTTCCAAGTTTCAAATTAAGCTTCAAAAATGGGTAAAAAAAATGGTTTTTTAATAATTCACAAGTTAAATCATTATGTTGGATGTTCTATTTTGCTTCCCTCTTTCTCTTCTTTAAGTTTTTGATCATCTGACTACCCTGCTTTTCTATTTGAAAGATAATATGCACTCTTTTCTGAAAAATGGGTAGGGGGTGGGGGTAGTAAAAGCATCACAGTTCAAGATTTTGCGCGACAAGAGGTGTTTTTTTTTATAACTGTGATGAAGAGGGATAACTCAACTTGGTATCAAACACTATTTCTGAACACTGTAACCACTTTAGCACTTTTAATTTTTTTTTTCTGTCTTCAGTTCCAAGCTTTAAATTAAGCTAATAAAATGAGTAAAAAAGTGGGGTTTTTTTAGAATTCACCAGTTAAATCACTATGTTGGATGTTCTATTTTGCTTCCCTATTTCTGTTCTTCAGTTTTTGATCATCTGACTACCCTGCTTTTCTATTTGGTAGATAATAATTATGCACTCTTTTCTGAAAAAATGGGTAGGGGGTGGGGGAAGTAAAAGTATCACAATTCAAGATTTTGCGCGACAAGAGGTGTATTTCTTTTAACAGTGGTAAAGAGGGATAACTCAACTTGGTATCTAACACTATTTCTGAACACTGTAATCACTTTAACACTTTTAATATATGTTTGTCTGTGTTCCAAGTTTCAAATTAAGCTTCACAAATGGGTAAAAAAAATAGTTTTCTCATAATTCACAAGTTAAATCATTATGTTGGATGTTCTATTTTGCTTCCCTCTTTCTCTTCTTAAGTTTTTGATCATCTGACTACCCTGCTTTTCTATTTGGAAGATAATATGCACTCTTTTCTGACAAATGGGAAGGGGGTGGGGGTAGTAAAAGCATCACAGTTCAAAATTTTGCGCGTTAAGAGGTGTATTTTTTTTAAAATTGGTAAAGAGGGATAACTCAACTTGGTATCTAACACTATTTCTGAACACTGTAATCACTTTAACACTTTTAATCAATGTTTGTTGGTGTTCCATGCTTCAAATTGAGCTTCAAAATGGATACAAAAGGATTTTTTTCCGAATTCACAAGTAAAATCACTACGTTTAATGTTCTATTTTGCTTCCCTATTTCTCTTCTTCAGTTTGTGATCATCTGATTGTTATTTTGTTTACATTTTCACAATACAATATTGCAACTTATTCAGTAGTGTTTGCGTGAAAAAATCTGATACCTATGCTTAAACTTCAGTCGTTATCTTAAAATTTTGCGCGTTAAGCCCTTTATATTTTGTATTTTCCTGATAAAGCAAACATTGAACTAACAGAAAAAGTAACTTTTAAAACTACCTAATCACTTTGAAATTGGGCCTCCAAAGTGTACTCCAGCCTTAAAGGAGCAATCCGCACCGTCCAAAGTCTCTGTCTGTCTGTCTGTCTGTCTGTCTGTCTGTCTCACTCTGTCTGTCTCACTGTCTCTCTCTCTCTCTCTCTCTCTCTCTTTCTCTCTCTCTCTCTCTTTCTTTCACTCTCTTTCTCTCTTTCTTTCACTCTCTCTCTCTCTCATTCTCTCTATCTCTCTCTCTCTCTCTCTCTCTCTCTCTCTCTCTCTCTCTCTCTCTCTCTCTCTTTCTCCCCCCTCTCTCTCTCCCTCTCCGTGTTCGTGTATGGCTATAACGACAACTGTTATCAGAAAGATAAGATTATTTTCTCCTGTCAGGTACACCTGTTAATGAGAATTTTTTCTGTCAATTAAGAACTTACAACAACGTTTATTTCTGTTATTTCTCAGAAAAAAGTGACATATCCTTTTGCTTGTTTTGTGGTGTCTTTATTTTCGAGGACGAATAGTATTAATGTTGTGCATTATTCACAAGGACCGGGAAGAAAATCAAGTTTATCAATTTCGTATTTCGTGGTACTCTATTCAGGGAAACTGTTTGACATTGCAGGCGGCGAAAACCGAAACTAATGGCAAATCAGTTACCTAAAGCTTTGCCGGCAGAACTGCCAAACTTTTTCCACGGTAGGCACTGCCAAAAACTTCTGAATATTACCGAGACTTGTATGGTCATTTCGGCAAATTTGCAGTTTTAGAAAATATTTCCAAGCCCACTACATCACTAATAAAGCAGTGAAAACACATCACTAATAAGATGAGTATAACTAGTGTGATGGGTAAAATACGCGCCCATATATTTTTATACCGCTCATTTGTTGATGTATGTGTAATGCCACCGTCACATGTTAATTCCCAAGCTTTGAATACAGCCACTAGATGAAGCTTTCCACTATGTAGGCAAAAGTGTGTTCTCCACAAAACTTGATACGCAAGACAGACCCGGGACCATGTTACCTTCTGGCGTGTAAGAGGGATTAACGAGGGATTAACGAAGCATCTTTCTTGCTCAAGGTAGATTAGCGAGAGTGTCACATATGTTGTCCTTCTGGGCCCTCAATCTTTCTTCCTTTCAGTCGACACTTGCCAACACTTATAGATGCAGTTCTTCTTGTGCAAGCCATGATGTACTCGCTACTTCAGACCTTTCACCACGGGAGCTTGCATCAAGGTATGGAAGTATTCTACTCATCGGCCTTTCTGTAATTACATTACTTCTTCTTTTTCTTCTTCTTCTTCTTCTACTTCTACTTCTTCTACTTCTACTTCTTCTACTTCTACTTCTACTTCTTCTTCTTTCATTGGCTGAAACTCCCATGTACACTCATGTTTTGCACGAACAATGTTTTACGTGTTTGGTTGTTCTTTTCCCCGCCATTTAGGCAGCCATACTCCGTTTTCGGGGTATGAGTGCTGTGTGGTTTCGTGTTTCTATAACCCCCTCAACGCTGACATGGATTACAGGATCGTTTCCGTGCATACTTGGTCTTGAGCTGGCGTGAACACAAGAAGGGGGATACGACACTAGCAGGTTTGCCCATAATTTGACCTGGAAGATCGAAACAAAATCTATCGTACGTACCAGGCTGGGATTCGAACCCCGAACCTTCCACGCAGAAGGCCGACGACTTAACCCTTGCTCCCGTCTTTTTAAGGTTATTATCATCACTACTACTTTAGTAGGGTAAAAGGAGTGGGATATTTTGGTACAGGCTCCTGCGGCTTTAACATACGATGAGATTATTTATTCCTCCATTGGGACACATGCAAAATCTCAACAGCCTGGCTGCTTTGTGTGCCGAGTGGGAGTGTTTGTCTCGTTGCTGTTGAATTACGTTGACAGATTAACATGCGTGAATGTGTACAGGGTGGTCCCAAAAACGCGCCCTATTTTCTTTTTGATTTAGTTTTTGATTGCAAAGAGAAAATTAGAAAATGTCTTCACCAAACAATAGCAGAATGATGGGAAATTATGTCTTGCAAATGGGTGTGTCCTTAGCAGTTGATAATATAGTGATATAATAATACTAATCATGACAGCTTATATAGCGCGAACCACAGTGAACGATGCTCTCCGCGCTTTAAATATTAACTATGAATAAAACCATACTATTTAAACATCAAATACACATACATTCTAACAAAATAACGTCACAATAAACTTACAGCAATACATTATCCACGTATTCTCTATCCAGCCTCCCTTTCCCTGGCGATAAGCTCATTTCACGACGCACTGACTTCCCTTGGCCACCCTTCTCACCCAACCAATTCAACAACTTTCTGTGGGGGTACCCAGGACAGAATATACAGTAACAATCCCCAGACCATGGCAGCTCTGTAGGACGACATCAGAAGGGAAATCAGGCGCATACCACCTGACATGATTGGACGAGTCATGGACAATTCCAACGTTCGTGTTGCAGCAGTTCTTCTACGAAGAAGAGACTGGATAGAGCATATTATCAACTACTAGGGACAAACCAATTTCTACCAAATTTGCAAGAGATAATTTCCCATCATTCGGCTATTGTTTGGTGAACAAATGTTCTAAATCTCTCTTCGCAGTCAAAAATGAGATCAAAAAGAAAATAGGGCGTTTTTTGGGACCACCCTGTACTTCAAGAGAATAAAAGAAAAAATACAAATGTTGTTTCGCAAGTGTCAGTTACAAAATTAAATCTCGAAAAAAAACATTGTTCTGCACTGTGACCGGCCAGTCTGTTGGTTTGTATGTGTGTAAGCCAATGGATTACTGATGTTATTCCATATAAACACCTGAAGACGAGAAGAACGCTATCTATAACACGCGAGGATGGTGTTTTGCACACACAAGAAAAGAAGGCCCTATACAAAATTACAATAGTTAGGAGCAGAAGAAAAAAGTTTTCGATTTTCTGCTGAATTTTTGCCCATTCCACGATACATCTCATCAACACTTGCTTTAAAGGCACAGTAAGCCTCCCGTAAACCATCACAGATACTGTCAGGCTTTTACACACAGTACAAACACCCTTCCATTTGAACGCTCACCAAACGGGAACATCCTAGGTGCCCTACGTAAAGAGCGAGCAATTTCCAAAGAATTAATATTGCGGAGAGAGTGTCAGAGACAATCGGACCGTGGTGCGTTTTGGCGCAAGACCTACCCCCCGCGGGTTAGGGGGAAGAATTTACCCGATGCTCCCCAGCATGTCGTAAGAGGCGACTAACGGATTCTGTTTCTCCTTTTACCCTTGTTAAGTGTTTCTTGTATAGAATATAGTCAATGTTTGTAAAGATATTAGTCAAGCAGTATGTAAGAAATGTTAAGTCCTTTGTACTGGAAACTTGCATTCTCCCAGTAAGGTCATATATTGTACTACGTTGCAAGCCCCTGGAGCAATTTTTTGATTAGTGCTTTTGTGAACAAGAAACAATTAACAAGTGGCTCTATCCCATCTCCCCCCTTTCCCCGTCGCGATATAACCTTCGTGGTTGAAAACGACGTTAAACACCAAATAAAGAAAGCGCTAGACCTAACTTTTAAAATCTAAATAATAAATTGACAGCTTGTTACACAAACATTCTTAAATCATAAAAGAATTCTTTTTTCATCAAGACAAGATCAGTACAATTCGAAGTTTTGAAAGTTTGAAAAAAGAAAAGCCCGGAAGCAGGGTCACGCAAGGTCGTGGTTCTCGTAGCAGACGACGGTTTATACCTATCGCCAGTTCCTCTGAACAGTCACAAGCCATCGCTAGAGTTCTTGTGAACCACAGCCGTTTGTTTCGTGCATAGTCAGAGGTACTTAATAACGTGCAATTGCAGATAAGCTCACAGCGAGTCGCATTCAAATAACTAACTGACGACTACATTGTGAAAAAGGGAAACTTGATCACACGGGTTCACGATGGCTCAGGGGTAAGATAAACCATGCAAAAATAAATTCTTTGAAAATTGCTCGCTCTTTTCGGAGGGCACCTAGGATGTTCCTGTTTGGTGAGCGTTCAAATGGAAGGGTGTTTGTACTGTGTGTAAAAGCCTGACAGTACCTGTGATGGTTTACGGGAGGCTTACTGTGCCTTTAATGTTTATTGAAGACACATCGATTACATTTTTGAAGAGAAAAACATTTTCGTATGGATCTGTGTACACCGAACCATATTTTTTTTTGTAAGGAAAACTTGTTTTAATATTTATCCGGAAAGAAACACCAAATGCATACACATGGGTTTATTTTATTTAAAGATCAAAGCATTAGATAAACACGTGATGCTTTAAATGTACGGTTATTAGTATTACATGTAGGCTTAGTGGTTATCTAATTGTGCATGTTCTCTATGTGGAAAACTCTTGTGTTGAATCACGAGTCAAAGACACGTACTATTACGATCAAAAATGTACTTGCTTTAAAACCGCACACTTATTCAAGGACGACAGTTTTCCTTCTGTTACGGATACATTTCGTTTTTTCATTTTTGCTTGGTGTTCGTGGTTTACCTATTCCCGTCCGCGCCCAGCTAAATTATACTGCTCAA
>NW_027128147.1:0-32500 GCF_037325665.1 Littorina saxatilis
GATAGACGCACATCGTCTCTTATGAAACCTGCCACTACCTGTCACTACCTGTCACGGCCTTGAAATCTAACGTGTGTTGAAGTATAAAAATAGGACAACCAACATTATATAAGAATACACAATGCAAACACTTTCTGACCTACAAGCAACACTTTGATGACGTCTCAGTGGAGGTAACTTACCACTCTAAATTAGAGTGTTTCACTTTTGAACACACTTTCTGTTTCTAGCTTTTTACACAGTGTGACTTATAACACTTAGTTCTACTAGTAAAAGTAACACACATTGTCAAGCTTTGTTTTGCTAGTAGAACTATGGACTTTGTCACACTGTGTTCGAAGCTGGTTACAGAAAGTGTGTTCAACATTGTAACACTTTAGTTTACAGTGTTCCGCGGCGTGTTAATCACCTCGAGTCACAAGCTGTACATGACAATAAATATATCTACATGTCATAATTATGAGCATCCTTCCACTGCGCTGAATGGGGAATCGTTTGCAGAATTCATTTTGTGTCTGATAACCACATTAAAAAAAAATTAAATTAAAAAAACACACACATCTGAAACCGTTAAATGAGTTCAGTTAAAACTTCCATCTCTGCTCAGAACAAAATGTCAGACTTTTGATTGTTGGTATGTGCCCAAGTGGAAAGATAATCTGTTATCATGTAAAGGCCTGGCCACATCTGTAGTGGTTACCATCATTCTCTACACAGAGAGGAAGGTATACATTTGTAAATTCAGGTCGATTCCTATGGTGCGCCAAATTTATATTACTATCGTCAACTGTTATATAGGGTTTTGAAACTATCGTTAACTGTTATACAGAGTTTTGAAACTATCGTTAACTGTAATATAGAGTTTCGAAACTGTCGTCAGCTGCAGCTAACGATAGTTTTATCAAAAGCGCGTCGGTATCGTTCCCAAATGGGAAAACCCTGAAATGCCATTGCAAAACTGTCTTTTTGCTACGAAATGTACATTTCAACTAGAAACACATTTTTTTTTAAACTACAACATTAGGAAATGCTTGACCGTTCTTCTGTTGTCGTCTTCTCAAATTATTGTTGAATTTGTTTAATATTAGCTTTATCATATCATTTGTACTTTCGGCCGTACCGTTTTCCACGTGTGCGGTTTGAGGACGGTAGGCCTACAGATTATTCGCGGTAAACGAAGATTTGATTACTTGATTCTTAACGAAGCGTTAAACGAAGCAGCGAAATGATGGACTTATCAGACGACGGTTAGTTGAATATGATCTACTAAATGTTGTAGTAATTTAATTTAGTGCAAATTCGCTCGAACGAAACGTTCAGCAGCCATTTTGTCGGGATCAAAACATCCGACTACGCCTTCGCTATTTTTAGAAGCTCTATATAACAGTTAAAGAAAGTAATATCACTTGCGCGCACCATCCCGCCGTTTTGCAAAACCCTCGTTTTTTGTTATACATAGTTTTAGCAATAATGCGCACGAACGCGAGTGCATACATTAACCTAGTTATTACGTGGTGTTTGGTCGGAGTTCGATTCAACTTCAAGTGATTCCGGCCTCCATTTTGTTTTACACAAACTCATGATAACGTCTGACATAGTTTGCTAGTGACGTGTCTTTTTGTGTATGATGTGGTGATCTACCTGATCTAAATTTAGGTCCAAAAATAGGCCAAGATCAGCCGGGTCCGAGTACGAAATTAATTCGTAAAAAAATCGCAGTTCTTGACTCTTTGCGTGCAAGTCAATGAAACTTGGTAGTTCTTCTAACGGGTAGCTGCCTGAGGTATGACTAAAAGCACCAGGGGCTCCGTGCACCTGGATTTGACAAGTTCAGTACCTTTAACGATAGTAATATCAATTTGGCGCACCATACATTCCTCCCAGATGAAAACGAGCAGCAAGAAAAGTCGCGCTACCCAGCGTTTCGCGTGTCAAGGTTTAATCAGCCACCTGCACGTCTGACCGAATGACCGAGTTTGTTTACGTATCGCAGCGGTGGAATGGGGGTAGGACATTGATACAGTCTGTGAGTCCCACGAGTCCATTCCGCCCTGGATTCGAACCAGTAAACCCAGAAAGTCCACTGCTTTACCATCAGAGCATCCAGACCCCTTTTCACTTTGATGAAGGCGGCAGTCTAAAGAAAGAAGAACCGTAATGAAGACGACATCCAAAAACAAATTGACTGCCAACGTTCCACATTCAGAATCTCAAACAAGAACAGGTGTGTTATTGGAACGAAATATTTAAAGGAACTGAACTTGTCAAATCCAGGTGCACGGAGCCCCTGGGGCTTTTAGTCATACCTCAGGCAGCTATCCGTTAGAAGAACTACCAAGTTTCATTGACTTGCACCCAAAGAGTCAAGAACTGCGATTTTTTTACGAATTAATTTCGTACTCGGACCCGGCTGGTCTTGACCTATTTTTGGATCTAAATTTAGATCAGGTAGATCACCACATCATGCACAAAAAGACACGTCACTAGCAAACTATGTCAGACGTTATCATGAGTTTGTGTAAAACAAAATGGAGGCCGGAATCACTTGAAGTTGAATCGAACTCCGACCAAACACCACGTAATAACTAGGTTAATGTATGCACTCGCGTGAATAATAAACTGTCGAGCTTCACAGATGTCGTCGTTGGGTAGTTTTGGGTTTGTTTTACTACCATAGGAGGATTTTTGAACTGTAAATGCACTCAGCTGCAACAAAAACGCAAAACGAAGGCTGTGAGCTGCACTGTGCTTTTAAAACAAAACAAATGATCTCGCATGTGTCGTCAAAGCGAGCTTCTGGACAATTTGTCAGATAAGTTTATTTTAGGGATTATAGGCTTAAGTGTCTGTCCACTTAAAAGACCGATGGGTCGAAAATCAGCGAACAAAACGTTTTGTTCAGTTATAAATGTAATGTTCCCATAGCATACTTTTTTATATTCGTAATGAAGACGGCTTGAGATTGGAGACTGTCTGTGACCTGTTTTGGATGGAGTACATTCTGAGTACATTGACATATAATGCAGAATACAATCTTTGGCCTGGAAGGATATGACCTTATGACCTAGCGACCGTTGCTAACTTTGTCTCTGTACACTTAACCGAATACAAAAACTGGAAATATACTAATTACCATGTGCTTATGCAATAGTTGGCGAATTTCATTATCATTTAAAACAAACTTAGTTATTAAGTTTTGTGTGTGAATTGTTACATTCTGATTTTTGGTTTACCAAAGAGGGATATTTGTGCAAATAAAAAAATAATCGAACTTTGGAATCAAATTCTCTCTCTCTCTCTCTCTCTCTCTCTCTCTCTCTCTCTCTCTCTCTCTCTCTCTCTCTCTCTCTCTCTCTCTCTCTCTTCCCATCTCTCTCTCTCTCTTGCTCTTCCCTCTCTCTCTCTCTCTCTCGCTCTCTCTCGCTTTCTCTCTCTCGCTCTCTCTCTTTCTCTCTCTCTCGCTCTCTCTCGCTTTCTCGCTCTCTCGCTCTCTCTCCTCTCTCTCTCTCCTCTCTCTCTCGCTCTCTCTCTCGCTCTTCCCTCTCTCTCTCTCTCTCTCGCTCTCTCTCTCTCTCGCTCTCTCTCTCTCTCGCTCTCTCTCTCGCTCTCTCTCTCTCTCTTTCTCCTCTCTCTCTCTCTCTCTCTCTCTCTCTCTCTCTCTCTCTCTCTCTCTCGCTCTCTCTCTTCCCTCTTATCCCTACTCCTCCGCTACACCTCCCCACTTTCATAGTAACAAAGTAGAAAAGAAATCCAACAGACAAAACCCCCACAGAGAAACCACAGCAAACAACTGGGCAAGCCTGCAGCATGAGAAGTTAACCTTACGCCCCAAGTAGAGCCCACAAAGTGACCCCTGTCTGAACGGAACGTGTCAACGACGAGGTTAAGATGTGGAGCAGACAGCGATGTATACTTACTCTCACACCACTTTCAATCCGCTCCCGCACACACACACACACACACACACACACACACGCACACACACACACACACACACGCACACACATCGAGGTTAAGATGTAGAGCACATAGGGATTATACATGTAACTTACTCCCTCACCAAATTCAATCCGCTCTCTCCCACGCGTGTCTGTCTGTTGTAAGTGTCTGATTTGATCAGGCTTAAAGGTATACGATATTGATTTGGGAACAAACAAACAAGACGTCTGTTTTTGACCCTGTCTCTCGAGGTAAAATCTCTGACGTCAACAGCTTAACAGACTTCGAAAAGACGCCATGACGTGAATAAAGGCGTCACTTCAAATTCCGTCACTTTTTTTGTTGCATGTCTTTTCATGAAGTGACAAAGAATTTCAAGAACGAGGTTAATCTCGGTGACTTCAACCTATCAGCAGTACAACATTATGTGTAAGGTCACCGTCAGGCTGTACATGTATCGGTTTCGTATGTCATTAAACGTATCGACCGTCTCGGGTACTTACACGATCACTGACCACACCCCCGGAGATCTGTTCAGTCTTCGTCATGGTAGCATCCTTAAAAAAAAAAATTAAATTAAAAAAACACACGAAAAGACAAAATCATTGAGTATCGTTTTTTTCATCAAGAAGCTAATACAAGTAGGTATACAGCAACGTTTTGTGACCCCCGTCCTGCCACCTCTCCACTTTCCCCGCGTCCTTTGGGGAATTAAAATTAAAAAGATAATATCAAGCAAAAGGTCAAGCGCGTCGAGTGCAGAAGTCGTGATCCAAGTGCTGTGCAAGTCCGAGGCGCAAGCGGAAAAGAGGGCAGACAATTCAATGTAAACCCAGGTATCCTAGAGCTCGATCAAACAGATGTCGAGGCGAAATAAATGGCATTGGGAAAAAAAGCCGCGACGATCCTGTTCTGATTATTTGTTTTTTTGTCTTTTGTTTTAAAAAAAAACACACTTTTACCCCGTATACGTGTACACTCGCTCGCATTCGTTACCTCATATCTGTCCCGCTTTTTCATGGGGAAAGACAATCCTTGCACGTGGAATCGTGCCCAAAACACACATCCTGGCAGCTAGACCTCAGCACAATGGCAGTTGTTTTGCTGAATAGTTATGAGACCAAGGGTAGGATGGACGGTGGCGAGAGAGGTAGAGAGGGAGGGGGAATGAAGCCAGCGATTGTTTGACCATCACCAGCTTTTTTGTTACCGCGCTCGTTGTGAATAAAACGGCGTGACATAATGACAATAGTTTCTGGCCAGTTGTTATTTGCTGATTTAATATAATATAAACCACAACGATAGTTTCGTTGAATAGAGGATATGCATTGTCATGCTATCAACTATTTCATTGATTAAGTAATTAGTCAGACGGGCATTCAGTTTTTGATTGATTGACAGCCTAATTGTGTAGTTGTAACCTTTTTTTCAATGAGAAAACTTTACGTGTTATATGAAGCATGATTCTCTGAGGTTGAAAGTTGCTTGTTCATTTCAATGCTTGGTATTCTCTGGGGTTGAAAGTTGCTTGTTCATTTCAATGCTTGGTATTCTCTGGGGTTGACAGTTGCTTGTTCATTTCAATGCTTCCTATTCTCTGGGGTTGAAAGTTGCTTGTTCATTTAAATGCTTGGTATTCTCTGGGGTTGAAAGTTGCTTGTTCATTTAAATGCTTGGTATTCTCTGAGGTTGAAAGTTGCTTGTTCATTTCAATGCTTGGTATTCTCTGAGGTGCTGGGAGGTTGGTTCTGCACAACTTAAAATTACTCCTTTTGCACGTATCATCTATATTTAGAGCTCCTACGTCATATTGATGTCTCAATTCTGTGCGTTTTACTGCAAGGATAATAAAGGAACATTTAACATACAGCGAGGCGGTGCATATACACAGTGTTCACACACTCATGGAAGTGTCAACGATTCACTATTTCACAATGACGTCACAGGGGTGAAAAAAATGTAGGACTCATTCGCCCGAAGGTCATGCAGAGGTTCTAGTTGTTGACTCCATGGATTTCCTCATGCATGGTCTGAAAGCGGCGTATGGCTGCCCAAATGGTGGGGTAAAAACGGTCATACACGTAAAAATACACTCGTGCAAAAACACGAGTGTACACGAGGGAGTTTCAGCCCACGGACGCAGAAGAAGAAGAAACCTCCGTTCAGAATAGGGTCCACGAGTTTACCGTTGCATAAATATTCTGGTTCGTGATGTGTCCGAGTTCACTTTGTAGGTTGTCTATTTATGTACGTGAGCTGCTTCATCATGTTGACAGCTGATCTGCAAAATTCATGTCTCTGAGCTGTCTGGCTTGTAGTTTTATACCTTTAAAGCGTGTTCTTCTCAACTTCTTCGAAAAGGCTTCAACTTCCTCTCCCATGAATAGCAAGTTAATGTGAGGAGAAATTGAAGTTTTACGCCCTCAAGGCAAAGCCATTGAGGGTATATTCCCGGGTTTTACCCCGACTTTAGATACGCAGGTTTATGCGTGTTTTGGTGGTAACAGCCATCTGCGCACTTTTGGCAGAATGACCGAGGTATTTTACGTGCCACTGTGATGACATGGTGGTGGGACATGGATACGGTCTCTGGCTCTGCATATAATTGACCCGTGTCCGTCCCTGGCCCGGACTTGAACCCGCGACACTAGGATCACAAGTCCAATGCTCTTACCACCTGAGCTACCCGGGCACCTCACGTCAATGTGTGGCTCAGTTAAAGGGATAATATCCAAGAAAGCCCTCAGATCGTATCCAAAATTATACCATAAGATGCTATGTTGCAAAAGGATAATACCACCGCGCAGGAGAACAGGCTCTTTTTACATTTAGTCAAGTTTTGACTAAATGTTTTAACATAGAGGGGGGAATCGAGACGAGGGTCGTGGTGTTTGTGTGTGTGTGTGTGTGTGTGTGTGTGTGTGTGTGTGTGTGTGTGTGTGTGTGTGTGTGTGTGTGTGTGTGTGTGTGTGTGTGTAGAGCGATTCAGACTAAACTACTGGACCGATCTTAATGAAATTTGACATGAGAGTTCCTGGGTATGATATCCCCGGATGTTTTTTTTTATTTTTTCGATAAATACCTTTGATGACGTCATATCCGGCTTTTGTAAAAGTTGAGGCGGCACTGTCACACCCTCATTTTTACATTAAATTGATTGAAATGTTGGCAAAGCAATCTTCGACGAAGGCCGGGGTTTGGTATTGCATTTCAGCTTGGTGGCTTAAAAACTAATGAGTGAGTTTGATCATTAAAAATCGGAAACTTCTAATTAAAATTATTTTTTTATTAAACGATCCAAAAACAATTTCATCTTATTCTTCGTCATTTGTTGATTCAAAAAACATATACATATGTTATATTTGGATTAAAAACAAGCTCTGAAAATTAAAAATATAAAAATTATGATCAAAATTAAATTTCCGAAATCGTTTCAAAAACTATTTCATCTTATTCCTTGTCGGTTCCTGATTCCAAAAACATATAGATATGATATGTTTGGATTAAAAACACGCTCAGAAAGTTAAAACGAAGAGAGGTACAGTAAAGCACAGCGCAATCGCTACCGCGCCAAACAGGCTCGTCACTTTCGCTGCCTTTTGCACTAGCGGCGGACGACGTTCAGTTTCATTCTGTGATTTCCACAGCTTGACTAAATGTAGTAATTTCGCCTTACGCGACTTGTTGCTATTTTTTAACGGTCAAAGTTGTTTCTGCTTGAAGATTTGGGTTGCTCCTGTCCCTCTGTTTTAAAATCCTTCTTGCACTGGTCACGTTGTTGTCTTTCATGTTTGTGTTGTAAGGACTATAGCTGTAAGAAAACCGGCACGGTTGGCCTAGTGGTAAGGCGTCCGCCCCGTGATGGGGAGGTCGTGGGTTCGAACCCCGGCCGGGTCATACCTAAGACTTGAAAATTGGCAATCTAGTGGCTGCTCCGCCTGGCGTCTGGCATTATGGGGTTAGTGCTAGGACTGGTTGGTCCGGTGTCAGAATAATGTGACTGGGTGAGACATGAAGCCTGTGCTGCGACTTCTGTCTTGTGTGTGGCGCACGTTATATGTCAAAGCAGCACCGCCCTGATATGGCCCTTCGTGGTCGGCTGGGCGTAAAGCAAACAAACAAAAAAGCTGTAAGAAAGAACTATATGGATCTAACCGCTATTACCATGCTGTAATAACTTGTCGAATTTGTGTTTCGGGTATTGTTTTGCCTAATTATTTTTTTCTAAACACACGTTTAACATAGTTACACTTTTATTTAGACCTGCAGGCACGTTTTTCAACACTCGACACACTGTAAATGACAAGTTTAAAACACACCCGAGGCACTTACGCATACAACGTAGATAGCGGTTGCATGATTAAATGCGTGGATGTAAATACACACCGGGGACTGTGTTCCGCCTTATTTCAGCCGGGCTCGTTGTTCCTTCGTTTTCAGCCGGGCCCGATGTCATAGTATCATAGTATTTACATCATAGTATTTCAGCCACAATAAAGTGTAACCACCCCCCCCACACACACACACACACACACACAAGCACACACGCACACACGCACACACGCACACACACATATACACACACACACAAACACACGCGCACGCGCACACACACAGTCAATGAGAACAATTTTCTTTTAACTGTATCACTCTTTTCTTCGACTGATATTTTTTCAAAGTAGACAACGACCACCCCCCCCCCCCCCCCAATTTCAACTCCATAGGAAAGCAAACAAAACCACACACAAATTACTTGACCGCACTTAAGTGACTAACACACACACACACACACACACACACACACACACACACACACACACACACAGGTACCTAAAGTGTGGATGGTTACCTAAGAGGCGGCACTGGGTGTAGTGCCTTTCTAGTGCACTTGCACTACAACAGCACTGGGTGCAGTACTCGCTCCGGCATCGAAGAATTTTGCACTAAAAAATGCACAAAATTTGACCTATTTCGTCGCCTATAGAGGACGGAAAGAATGTCATTTTGAACATTGTTATGACATTCTTTCCGTCAAAAAAGTCAATTTAACGGTGTTAAATGAAGCGACCATCCACACAATTAGGTTGCCATCCAGAGTTTAGGTTGCCATCCACGTGTGGATGGTTGCCTTATGGTGATTTAGGCAACCAAACCTGTGGAAACGGGGGTACACACACACACACACACACACACACACACACACACACACACACACACACACCTTCGCGCGGGCATGCCGCAAGAGAGCAAATAAGGTAAAACATAGCATACAAGGAAAAGAAAGATCAATTATTAAAAACAGTACACGTTAACAAATCAAACAGAGTTACCTGCATTGTAAAAAATATCTTCTTTATTTGGTGTTTAACGTCGTTTTCAACCATTCAATGTTATATCGCGACGGGGGAAGGGGGGAGATGGGATAGGGGAAAGGGGGGAGATGGGATAGGGGAAAGGGGGGAGATGGGATAGGGGAAAGGGGGGAGATGGGATAGGGGAAAGGGGGGAGATGGGATAGGGGGAAGGGGGGGAGATGGGATAGGGGAAAGGGGGGAGATGGGATAGAGCCACTTGTTAATTGTTTCTTGTTCACAAAAGCACTAATCAAAAAATTGCTCCAGGGGCTTGCAACGTAGTACAATATATGACCTTACTGGGAGAATGCAAGTTTCCAGTACAAAGGACGTAACATTTCTTACATACTGCTTGACTAAAATCTTTACAAACATTGACTATATTCTATACAAGAAACACTTAACAAGGGTAAAAGGAGAAACAGAACCTGTTAGTCGCCTCTTACGACATGCTGGGGAGCATCGGGTAAATTCTTTCTCGTCCCAACCAAAATGGGACTCCCCCTAACCCGCGGGGGGTAACATATCTTGCCCACATGACATCAGTATGGTTGGAATAAAGCTACATGTTCAAAAATGTAGAGAATAAAAAACAACAACAGGAAGAAAAAAACCACGAACAAATGTTTAATTATCGACCACATTTGGACAGCAACAGAATGAATTCTTCTGTAATTGCAACATGTAACTCACGTAAAAGCATTTTTCTATTTCTTTACCAGGGAAAAAAGAATGTTTCCCAATCAGATCATAGTATTTCTGCCATAAAAAAGTGTATCCACCCCTCCTCCACACACACACAAACACACACACACACACGCACACACAAACACACACATACACACACACAAACAGTGGTAATAGTTTGTGTCTGAACTGATTAATCGGAAGACGTAATGACTAGAATAGCTGATAATGTTCTATTTTTGGTTTAAACGACCTGATACGACTTACCTTTTCAGGAGCACGTCGGTGCGTCTGCACATACACACACACACGCACACACACACACGCACACACACACACACACACACACACGTACACACACACACGCACACACACACACACACACACACACACGTACACACACACACGCACATACACACACACACACACACACACACGTACACACGCGCTCGCGCGCGCACAGAGCAGCTAGTGTGTGTCATACATTCAGGCGCCTAAATGTTTCTTCTCTCGTTCATTTTTTCTAATCTATCTAGGGGATTTCTTATACGTATCTCTCCTATAAAAAAGAAATAGTTCTTAACTTATTATGTACTTTTATAATGATGTGCTATCGCATGACGTTATTGTTTTTATTTTTGTATTTATCTTATTCATCAGTCTGCTTTAATGTTGTAAGTTTATTTGCATATATTTTATACAAACCTAATTTATGAAATTTTAGTCATAGTGACAGTAAACATCGGAAACCGACAGTCAGTTGAAAACACGTCAGTGTTTATCGACCTTGACTTAGAATCCGTGACCGTAATGAGGTCAAGCATGTTGGTTTAGGTGTTGATGGCCGATTATGCCGTCGTTCTGGTCATGCGACCACGTTGTTTCGAAACTGAGCTGTCACATGAACACGTGGAGAGAGGTGAAGGTCAAAGTACACGTCATCAGTTCATTCTTCCTTACTGCAACACACACAAAAGCGCACGCACAGACATGCAATAAACACATACACACACTCACACACCCATGTCTATCGATGTCCATTCTTTCTTTCTTTTATTTTGGTGTTTAATGTCGTTTTCAACCACGAAGGTTATATCGCGACGGGGAAAGGGGGGAGATGGGATAGAGCCACTTGTTAATTGTTTCTTATTCACAAAAGCACTAATAAAAAAATTGCTCCAGGGGCTTGCAACGTAGTACAATATATTACCTTACTGGGAGAATGCAAGTTTCCAGTACAAAGGACTTAACATTTCTTACATACTGCTTGACTAAAATCTTTACAAACATTGACTATATTCTATACAAGAAACACTTAACAAGGGTAAAAGGAGAAACAGAATCCGTTAGTCGCCTCTTACGACATGCTGGGGAGCATCGGGTAAATTCTTCCCCCTAACCCGTGGGGGGTATCGATGTCCATGCTGAACATCTCAAAATTGGAATACGAATAGGGAATGATGATAAGGACTTATGGGACTGCTTTGTAAAATAACCTAATCTATACATTCCAATGTTGTAATAGGCCGGCTTGATATATTTTTATCGATCATGCCTGAAATTCATACATGTTCCCCTGATAACCACTGTTTTACGGCAAAATATAAACAACAATCGTAAATTATTTACGAGAGCCAAACATTATGTGCATAACATCGTGACACAGTCAAGTCAAGGGTGTTAAGGTGAACCGTTATTAATGACACGTGGTGTGTTCAATACGCTGACTCATTGTGACATGTCTGTCTTCATGTCAAAGGTTCATTTCACACCTGGTCCGGGGTTAGTTAGCATTCCCACTACGTCATATCCTGTTCGCTGCGGTTTTACCCATAGGCACACAAGGTTGCGGTATTTGTAATGCGGCATTCCAAGATATCGGGCCAAATGAGAGGATTACTGATCACTGGAAGCACATGTATCGGTGCTGATTAATATTTAACGGGTCTATTGATTTTAAATGAAGATAATACGCCTAAATGACCAACACACAATAATTAAATGAATAAGAAAGAAAGAAGTAAATCAACAAAAACATGTCAAGAAAAAAGAAATAGATACATTTGTAACAACATATAAATAAGGATTTAAAGAAAAAAACAGCAGGTACATAAACAATTAAATATATCATTGACAATATTATCAATACAAAATCTATCAATACCAGGTTTTTTTTCTAAATGAATATATAAACTTGCAAACAGTAAAAAGTAAGTATTTCCAACTCACAAACAAAACAAGTCGCGGAAGGCGAAATTACTACATTTAGTCAAGCTGTGGAACTCACAGAATGAAACTGAACGCACTGCATTTTTTTCACAATGACCGTAGTCCGCCGCTAGTGCAAAAGGCAGTGAAAGTGACGAACCTTGCGCTGTGCTGCATAGCACGCTTTACTGTACCTCTCTTCGTTTTAACTTTCTGAGCGTGTTTTTAATCCAAACATATCATATCTATATGTTTTTGGAATCAGGAACCGACAAGGAATAAGATGAAATTGTTTTTAAAACGATTTCGGAAATTTATTTTAAATAATTTTTATATTTTTTTTTCAGAGCTTGTTTTTAATCCGAATATAACATATTTATATGTTTTTGGAATCAGAACATGATAAAGAATAAAATAAAAGTAATTTTGGATCATTTTATAAAAAATAATTTTAATTACAATTTTCAGATTTTTAATGACCAAAGTCATTAATTAATTTTTAAGCCTCCATGCTGAAATGCAATACCGAAGTCCGGCCTTCGTCGAAGATTGCTTGGCCAAAATTTCAATCAATTTGATTGAAAAATGAAGGTGTGACAGTGCCGCCTCAACTTTTACAAAAAGCCAGATATGACGTCATAAAAGACATTTATCGAAAAAAATTAAAAAAAATTCTGGGGATATCATACCCAGGAACTCTCATGTAAAATTTCATAAAGATCGGTCCAGTAGTTTAGTCTGAATCGCTCTACACACACACACGCACAGACAGACAGACAGACAGACAGACAGACAGACAGACAGACACACAGACACACACACACACACACACACACACAGACACACACACACACAGACACACACACACACCACGACCCTCGTCTCGATTCCCCCTCTATGTTAAAACATTTAGTCAAAACTTGACTAAATGTAATGAGTTCTTGTTCGACTGCCAACTATCGTGTTGTCTCTTCAATCGGAAAGGGGTAATGTCTACATCCCCAGCCTTTAAAGCAAGAAGACTGATTTTAAACTTTGAGATGTGAATGGAAGACATCTTTACGAGAAACACACACACACACACACACACACACACACACACACACACACACACACACACACACACACACACACTCAGGCACACACACACACACACACACACACATACACACATACACACACACACACACACACACACACACACACACACACACACACACACACCAACATGTGTACCTAACTACTTCGCAAATTTGCCGAAGAAATAAATCATTACACCTCTGAGCTGTTTATATGTTATGGTTTATTGAAAACTGAATCACAAGCAGTCTGTTTCATGAAAATGTTGACCGGAACCTGAAAGAAGAAAACACTTTAGTTCTCTCCCCTCCTCCAATACCCTCAAATACACCCACCATCTTTTGTGTATGCAACTTAAGTCTGTCTGAGGTCTTTGAAGAACCTGAAGACAAGATCATACGCTATAGCACATTGCACTCAGATCGCTCTCTTTTTCTGTGAAATTGAACCTTTGGGGGAGTTTTAGACTGATTAACACACCGTGTGCTTTAACCTACTTTGATCATTTCCCCCGAGCTGAACGAATTACTAGTCAAAGCTTCAAGACAAGATCACTGGATGTTTCCAGGGTTTTGCTCTACTTTCTCTCTTTCTCTCTCTCCCCCCTTCCCCACCCTTTCCCCCCTATTTCGTATTTTAACCTAAAAACTTACCCCCCCCCCCCCCCGACACCCACTACCCCTCTTTCCCATTGCTCGTTTTGGAATCTTGTCTGGTTCTGTAGACCCGAGCAAGACTGTACATCAGAGTGCGATTAGTTTGTCCTCTGCTGGGAATCAATTATTGAAACTTCTAATTAGGGTCACTGGACCTTTGTCTATTTGCTCAACTTCCTCTCTTCCCCACGGCCGCAACCTCCCCCCCCCCAACACTCAAAACTATATATATACCCACCCACCAAGAACCCCCCCCCCCCCCACCCCCATCTGCCTCTTTTAGCCTAATGTTGGGTACTGGGTTTAGAAAGGGAATTAGGACCAGATCGAGACCGGTACATCATCACACTACATACATTTTGTCTTTCACTGTGAATGAATAATAAAACATTATCCTTTGTATCCTTTGTATTTTTATGTTTCTTTGATATCAACTTTCGCAGCTTTTAGAGAATCGTTTTTGTTTTGGAGTATTTTTTAACTCGCCATTGTTTGCGCACTATCCGACATATCTTCTACAATATATAACGAAACACAGTGTCAGCTTACTCAGGTCATGGCCAACTTCCCCGTGTTGATCATGCAGGCATTGAAACGCTGAAAGTAGATCTCTGCTTCCTCATTTGCAGCTTGGAATAAAAAGGTCAAAGGGAACGATTGCTGTACCGCGCGGCACAAACATATATATCGGGTTTCTTTTCTGAAAAAGGTCAAGGATAAAGTGAACAGAAAATTAACAAAATTGCTTATGTATTTTTCTTCTCAAAACGGTGTGCAGAATGTTTATTTCAAGAAAATAAAAATAGGAACAAGTGATTGTAGAACAAAATAACAATAACATATCTCTCCTTTTGTTTGCTGACGCAAACCTAAGTGTCGAAACCGGTCCATGTTCGTGTTCATGTTTACATGTCCATGGTTCTGGTGAGTTTATTTTTATTGTTATTTTGTTAAAGAAAATAATGTTTGGCGCAACTTACTCAAAATACGTAGCAGGATACGATAAAATTGTTAACAAACAAACAAAAAAAAACCATCAAACTACATTAGCATGACAGTACTGAAAACAACATAAAATAACACAAAACATAGAAAAGAGGGAAATCGTGTCCGTAAAAATGTTCTTTTTATCAACAGGAATTTACTGACAAAAGCAGTTAAATGTATTGCACAAATTGTGCAGGAAAATGAGTAAGACTGCGATCAATCAAAACATCCTGGCCAAAGGAGACAGCGCTACAAAAGAAGCTATACGGCCCCAGAGAGGACTTGGAGAGGACAGCACGTTTCGCCCTGCAGTCCGGACTGACGATCTAACAGCGAACGACAAGAAAGGAAGAAGAAGAATCAAAACAAATAAACCCATTCAAAGGCACACTGTTCAAACGGTTCGACTAACCATCTCACATCTTGACACGCTTTGACATTGGGTTAGAACATTTAGAACAAGAAATTTCTCCGAGGTAGAAAAAACACCCCCGTCAAAGGGAAATAACCTTCTCAGTTGGTGGCGGTGACTGAGTGAGAATGGTTATTTCCCTTTGACCATTAAGATGTTCCTCTATAAGTCCTTGTATAATTTTAATCCACCAATAACTCCCTAACCGTGTGTTTGACTGGTCCCAATTTTTGTAAGGACCGTCTCAGGAATGTATAGAACCTGTTCACCAAGTTTGGTGACGATCGGTCCGTTCATTCTTGAGATCTATATGACTAAGTGCCAAAAGGTGCGCACGAAAAGCGGACAAAGGGGCTAAAAAATAAAAGTTGACAAACACGACTGATATTGTGATTTTTGTTAAGACAACAGATGCTGGAACCCAATTACGAAAAGAAAAGATAAATTTACCCAAATGATTTTACAAATAACGATAATTTTGTTCGTTATATCATTCAAAACGGCACTGAGTCATAGCATTAAGGTTATCTCGCACGTTTTTAAAGCTAGGGCTTTGAAACTTGGCACACAACCAAAGTATAATGACCTCCAGGTATGGTGCACATCACACTAAACAACATTGAATTTCAAGGTCACAGCGAGGTTAAATTTCCTTTGCAAACTGGAAAATTGTCGTTGTCACGTCTTACATGTTTTAATACTAGATCAGTTAGACTTTACATACTTCACATACTTTCAGCATTTTTATAAAACCTCATTAAAAGTGACCTGCTTGTTAATCTTTGTCAAAGTTCAAGGTCACAGCGGGGTCACATCTGGTCCAAATGTGGAATATTTTCAATTTATTCAGCGCGTTTATAGCACGAGCTTTGAAAATACACACAGTTCTAGTGTATAATGTTCACACACGATTAAAGTCTGGTTGAAAAAGTCAAGGTCACAGCAGGGTCGCGTTGAGGTCAAACATATACATTTTTCAATGAGGTTTTCTCATATGTTTTTGAAGCTAGGGCCTTGAAACTTGGCACACTACGCAAGTTAAATTAAACCTCATCAAATTCCAAGGTCACAGTAAGGTTAAAGATCCTTTAAGGATATTTTCTAAAAAAGGTGACCGCCTGGTTAATGTTTGTCAAATTTCAAGGTCACAGCAGTGCCATCTGGCTTAAACTTTGAAAAATTGTCAATTTCTTCAACTAGTTTTATAGTGTTTGAAGTCATTCACACATGATGAAAGTCTGGTTGATAAAATCAAACGTCAAGGTCGCAGCGGGGTCGCATTGAAGTCAGACACATACAATTGTCATTTTCACGAACGCCTTTTAAGCAACACCTTTGAAACTTCACACATTCCAAAGTTTTGATGTTGTTTGGTTATAATCAAAGTGTGGTCAATTTCCATGATTGAGAGCATTCAGAGGGGTCAAGTTGAGGTCACACAAAAGAGATTAAATTGTCGACACAACAGATGAGACTGGCTACCACTGTTTATTTTAATACACTTTTATGCAAATTTTAAATTGTGTTCAACCATATACACCAAACTCACCCAAACTCCTGAAACATCCAAGAAAAGGAAAAATGTGTCCAAGCAAGGAAAAACGCCATTTCTTCAAAGGCTGGAATAACTACAGAGGCAGCCGCGTCATTACACACAATGCAATTACGTCATACATCATACATTTCTATGAGTCATGTTGAATGGAATGGTGGCATGTGCCTCTATTCTAGCTAACAACAAAGCTGAAAAAATGAATATTATCTGTTTGTTTTGTTTGTTTTACCCGTACGAGACCTTTCTGTGACCTTGACATGTGACAAGGATCTACCTTAACTTCTTTAAGTCGGAGTTGAGAGTTGTGTGATGTTTGAAGGCTCTCCCTTTAAAAAAAACTGAGATAATGATGCATTTTCGTGTTTTTGATTTGCCCATGTGACCTTGAGATTCGACAAAGGTCAACAAGACTTTAACCGTGTATGGAGGCTATTAAGCCCAAAAATGTGAACTTTCAAGGTTCTTGCTTTGAAAAACTCTGAGAAAAAGGTTATGTTTTTTTTTTACCCACACGAGACCCTGCTATGACCTTCACATTTCTCAAGGATCAACCTTGAATTCTCCATGTTGAACAATCATTAAGCAAAAGCGTTGTTTGAAGTTTGAAGGTTCTAGCTTCAAAAATCTCTGAAAAAATATGTTTCATCCGTTTTCTGAACCACATGTGACCCAGCCGTGACCTTGAAATCTGACAAGGGTCAACAAGACTTTTACCATGCATGGGGGCGATTAAACCCCAAATGTGTGTGAAGTTTCAAGGTTTCAACTTAAAAAACGTCTGAGAAAAATATACATTTTCCTTTTTGGACAATGTGTTGCACGCAAGACAACACGACAAACGCTCGTGTTATCATTCTTTTACTTTAAGGTCGACTTGCGTGCCCGCTCTTTCGCTAATCTCAATTAAAATTCATCTTAGAAGTTCGGTTTTATTACGCTTTTAATTAAGAAGATTAAACTAAGACAACAAATAGTTAGTTTTACCCATTAAACTCGATAAGGTAGTGACATTTTATGTTGAACGCAAGAAGGTGTCGCACGCAAGATCTGAAAAGATGTTGACGACATAATTTCAACACTTGATAGCGCAATCGTGGTTCGTGATTTCTTCACAAATTTTGAACACAGAATGTGTCACGTGGTTCCGTAAATGAAGTAGATCTTTGTACATGTAAATTTTGTTTTTAAAAGAAAATAACCGTTAATTACCGAACATTTTGTCGCACGCAAGATATGACGAAATTTTCAAATCGTTTTCAAAAATGCTGTTCAAAAGTTCTGCAGTCTTTGCTGGATTACTTGAAAGACAGCAGTTTGATACACCGTTATCGCTTGACGTGTCGACATCAATTCCAGAGTTTTTGAAAAAGAAATTTAGTAAATATCTGCGATTGAAAAATGTATGCCGTGATGACGAATCATCTTGCGTGCGACACCTTAAAATTCGGTTATCGAAAAAAAAAAATTCTCTCGAGATTTAGATTTGACGTTTGGTCTCGTCTGTAAAGCGATGTTTCAGGCATTCAATCAAACTAAATGCAATTCATTTGTGCTTCTTGTTATTTTTCTGTGGCATATTCAAAACACGAGGTATCACGATGTCCTTTTTCAGATGGCCGGTTTTGGCGTTATTTTTGACTTTAAACAAAGATAACTTCAAAACCGTTCAAGTCAGACACACGAAATTATGTCCACTATCTCTTCGCACATTCATCCACACACACACCAATTTTCAGCAGACACACGTTTTTAGAAACATTTTTATTGTAAAACAAAGTCGTCTTCTGTTCTGTGAGCACCTTTTGGCACTTAGTCACATGCGAACACAAACAAACAAACAAACAAACAAACACATCGACCGAAACCTATACACACCCCTATACCGGGGGTGTAATAAACCCATTCAAAGGCACACTGTTCAAACGGTTCGACTAACCATCTCACATCTTGACACGCTTTTACATTGGGTTAGAACATTTAGAATAAACAGCCTTGGAGCTTTGTGTGCAGAGTGGAGATATTTGATGAAATACATTTCCTAACGGACCCTAAGGACAACCTTCACCATCTTCATCAAAACATGCTCACGCTGCACAGAAAACGTGGGAGTTTCAGCCCAGGAACGCAGATGAAGAAGACGAAGACTCACTCATCTTCGTGCAAGTCAACGATGGCATTCCGTGACTCTCCGTATCATTACACAATAAAAATGCGAATGAAGAAAAACCCTTGTATTTGTACTTTATTGCACAAAAGAAACCGGTTTCAGGCTATAAACTCACGCCGGGTTTAGTCAAGAATTATAGGCGGACGATAGTTCTGTTTAGCTATTTATTGACAAATGATTGTTTTGTCATTTATAAGAAACAATGAATCTCTCTTATCTATTATAGAATTCGGTTGATCACGGGTCTGATCTGAATTCAAACAGTTTGTCAAAACACATTTTAACTTACATGTCATGATGCCTGGCCATGATAATTATACTCTCTCTCTCTCTCTCTCTCTCTCTCTCTCTCTCTCTCTCTCTCTCTCTCTCTCTCTCTCTCTCTCTCTTTCTCTTTCTCTTTCTCTTTCTCTCTCTCTCTCTCTCTCTCTTACACACAACCACACACACACACACACACACACACACACACACACACACACACACACGTAAAAGGCCTCGATCAGACGTGCGGGTGACACTGATCACACACACACACACACACACATACGCACACGCACACGCACACACACACGCACATACACACACACACACACACACACACACACACACACACACACACACACAGACAAACACACACACACACACACACACACACACACACCTGGGTAGCGCGACTCTGTTGTTGCTGGCTTTCCGTTGGGAGGAAGCTACGCGAATTTCTCAGCTAGGAATTGACAATAAAGAAATGTCAATGAACAAAAAAATTAAAAAAATAAAGATGCACATCATCATATATTTGCTGATCCTTGACTGTTGCCTGGGTAACGAGCACCCTTCCCCATTGACACATACCAAAGATCATCATCCTGGCTGATGGGTGCTCTTAATGCAGGCAAAACCAACACAGATATGTGGTGGTTTCCAATGTGGTTTGCTTGGCAAGGACGCTATCTTTAAACACATAAATCGATCAGTGTGCCTTTCTTTCTTTCTTTATTCGGTGTTTAACGTCGTTTTCAACCACGAAGGTTATACCGCGACGGGGAAAGGGGGGAGATGGGATAGAGCCACTTGTTAATTGTTTCTTGTTCACAAAAGCACTAATATAAAAATGACTCCAGGGGCTTGCAACGTAGTACAATATATTACCTTACTGGGAAAATGCAAGTTTCCAGTACAAAGGACTTAAAATTTCTTACATACTGCTTGACTAAAATATTTACAAACATTGACTATATTCTATACAAGAAACACTTAACAAGGGTAAAAGGAGAAACAGAATCCGTTAGTCGCCTCTTACGACATGCTGGGGAGCATCGGGTAAATTCTTCCCCCTAACCCGCGGGGGGTGATCAGTGTGCCTATTCCCGGGAGTATTGCTGTTGCATGTGTAATTACCAGGGAAGACAAAGGGGCAAGGTTATACAGTGGTTAGGGGCAACATATACCTGCGCAGAGTCAGCGGCGCTACATGCTGCAATAATTATGGATTATGACGAGTACTTGGCCTGTTTTCTTTTCACGCAACGTGTAGCGGGCTGGAAAAAAAGAAAAAAAGAATCACCTCTATAATCTGCAGTGCGTCGTCTGTCCTGCTGGCGTTACATATGAGCGCCAGGCATTAATTAACAGGCCCGAAGAACGATATGCGTGTTGGTCTGATCGATATTACTGTACTGTAATGCATAGTAGAACACATGTAACTCTTTTCTTTCTGCTGATAACAAAATGTTTTCTTTTTTTCCAAATCTACATTTTTCCTCTGTGATGTAAGCTTATTTAAGGGAACGTGAAGTCAGATAAAGGACATAGAGTGCGCCGCTACTGCTGTTTTTGAACCAGAGTGTGCGTGCACTGGGTTATGCACTTTAATCCACGTTATACACAGGCGGAAAATTATGTGACAGTTTTCTTGTTATAAAACTCAATGTTTGTGGAGCGAAGTTTTAAAAAAAAAGTATTCATGCAAGGATGAATTCCGTGTGTGCGCCCGCGCGCGCGTGTGTGTGTGTGTGTGTGTGTGTGTGTGTGTGTGTGTGTGTGTGTGTGTGTGCGTGTGTGTGTGTGTGTGGTGTTGGTGTGTGTGTGTGTGTGTGTGTGTGTGTGTGATCAGCCACCCGCACGTCTGGCAGAGTGGGACCAAGGTCTTTTACGTTCCACAGTGATGACACTGGGGTAGGGCATAGATACCGTCTCTTTACCTGCACATAAATTTGATCCATGTCCGCCACGGCCGAACCTCGACCCGCGGATCATTGTCCAGTGCCCTACCAACTGAGCTATGCCAGGCCCCCCAAATGATTTACTTAGCCAGAAAAGAATGTGTCTTTACAACAACTGCGCCGGCTTTAATTTCTACAGTACACTCAAGGCCATGCGTGACATACAAAGCTGTAAGGTCACCGTGAATCAGCGTTTAAGCAGGACGCGGCTTGGCTGTGGACTTACTTACATCATTAGCGTGTTCATTCTTCACCTTCTGACAGCACCATTTTGTTTACAGTAGTAGTTAATTATTCTGATGTACATTTCTACGTGTAACACATGAGCTTGGTTTGCATGAAGTAACTGCTTATGGAAGCAACTGCCCTGGAAGTTATTGCATTACATTCACAATATTTAAACAAACAAAAAAGCTGTTCATTTGTGCTAGGTCATATTGAATTTAATACACTCCGAGTATATTCCGCGTGTGTTATTGTGGGTGTCTGTATCCATGAGTGATTGCTGCGAATGTCGTGTATCTTTTTAGTGAAATGTTGAACTGTCAGTTATTGAGATGTGTTCTGTGTTTTAAACCGCCTGACACTGCGAGGCAATTGTCCATGTTGGTATAAGGACATCAAAATCTTTGAGTTGAGTTGAGTTGATATTTAATTAAATATCGTGTGATATATAAATATTATGCATTATTATTATTATTTGAGTTATTGAGACATCCCAGTGCACTAAGGGATTTATAGAGCAAATCGAGAAAATTCATTATTGAACGAAGCGCATAGCGCTGAGTTCAATAACTATTTTCGAGATTTGCTCTATAAATCCCTTAGTGCACAGGGATTGTTTCAATAACGATATTGTCAGTACCGCCATAGAAAAAAGAAGATTCCAAACGCACATTTTGCTACGCGTATTTGAATATGCATAACTGTGTGGTCAGGTCGTGTACAGTAAGATCTACTTTTGTGTGGGGTGTCACAAGTGTGTCGTGCTTTCGTCACACCGGCATTTTAATTTCTGTTGGTAAATTCCAGTGTAGCGTTAAGCTGAACAGTGATGATCTTTCAGAGAGACCTTATTTGAACTCGGAGAAAGGACTGTGCTCTTCGTTATTTGCGATTCGAAACCTCCAGTCGAGCTTCGACGGATTGACTGTGCGGAGTGACTTCCCTTGAATTGACTCGAACGACTCGACGGTTAGCACATTTTCAAAATAAATGTGGCATATTTCTCGTGTTGTATCTTCACTCATCAGGGAGTCTGATACTAAATATAAACGGTAAGAATGCTCTGAACCCTACACGTATTATATCCCCATCGTTTTTTCGTTCACATTTGCCCAACATGTTAATTTGCTGAGCGGGGTTTATGTCGTCTGCTAGTGCTAGGCTAGGGCAATCGAACCACTGCAGTCTGCACGGCTGAGTCTGCACGCATGAGGCAGGCTGGTAATAAGTCTTATATGGTAAGAACGTTCTGAACCCTACACGTTTTCGATTACGATTGTTCTTGCCTTGAAATAATAATTCGGAAACCATTCATTTACTGAACTGATTCAGTCGTATTTCAGTGTAGTCTGCTACGTATGACAGAGTCGATCGAGTCAGTCTTCCAAATGCTGGTCTATTTATTTATTAAGGAGATTTCTGGCTGGTACGTTATCGGAATAACACTTGTGTTTTCTGTTAGCCGCTGGGAATTGTATACTAACTCATCATTTGGTAATGTGGATGATAAGCTACATGCCACTAACACGGCATATGAGAAGAATCTATGCAAGTCGGCGAAAATGAGATGAAACATTGGGATGTATCAAGCTATACTCCCCGCGTCAAGTGAAGCACGTTGTTCCAGCATTAATTCTTTCACCTGGACACATACCACGCATCATCAGGCTGCTTTCTGTATAGAGTTGTATCATTTTGAGCCGATATAGCACGCATCAACAGGCTGCTTTCTGCATAGAGTTGTATCATTTTGAGCCGATATAGCACGCATCAACAGGCTGCTTTCTGTATAGAGTTGTATCATTTTGAGCCGATATAGCACGCATCAGCAGGCTGCTTTCTGTATAGAGTTGTATCATTTTGAGCCGATATAGCACGCATCAGCAGGCTGCTTTCTGTATAGAGTTGTATCATTTTGAGCCGATATAGCACGCATCATCAGGCTGCTTTCTGCATAGAGTTGTATCATTTTGAGCCGATATAGCACGCATCAGCAGGCCGCTTTCTGTATAGAGTTGTATCATTTTGAGCCGATATAGCACGCATCAGCAGGCTGCTTTCTGCATAGAGTTGTATCATTTTGAGCCGATATAGCACGCATCAACAGGCTGCTTTCTGTATAGAGTTGTATCATTTTAAGCCGATTTATTGTTCACAAACTGACACAAACTGCAATAGTCAAGCGACCATTTAAAAAATCTTCGTACACGTGTCTAGCGGGGTCACGCGGTACGCTGATACAGAGATTCTGCTATCTCTTCCTCCCCTCTCTTAACCCAGCTTCGAAATAGTCCATAGACTAGCAAGTAAATTCAGACAAAAATCCTGCCCTGCGCAGAAAGGAGCCAGCTAGGCTGTGGATGGTTGGTAAACATCCAAATGGAAATATGGTGTAAATCTCTATGTAAAAGCGTTTGACATTAATGTAAGGCCAAACAAAAACATATGTTGGTTTAGGGTAACATGACCCCCCAAAATAGGGTCTGTAGGTCGGCCTTTTTTTTTTTAATTTCTAATTTTTATTTTTAGTCTGGGTATGGTTCGCAAAATGTGCCAGAGGTTGTATTTTTGTTGATTTTTGTTAGAAATGAAAAAAAAAAGTTTTAGGGTCGGCGGGAAAAAATAGGGTCGGTCGGGTTACCCTAAAGCAACATAATATACTCTCAACACAAAAAAACTTGACACAGGTAAACATTGATTTTTTTCTTAAATATGTTAGAGGAAAGCACCAACATTTCTTTTTGTGGTTTAGTGGTTAGCAACAATGTCACTGACAAACTTCAAACTGGATTTTGGTGCTTTCCTCTAACATACTTGAGAAAAAAAATCAATGTTTACCTGTGTCAAGTGGTTTTTTTTGGGGGGGAGAGTATATTTTTGTTTGGCCTAATGGTTTACATGAATGTCCACACGAATGAAAGGTGTGTCGAGGACATTGAGTACAAAAGTACCAGTAGAGTCGTGCACCTCCAAGGACATAGAACATACAACCATCGTATTCAATAGTCTGCCAACGCACGTTCTGGACTGCAAAACACTTTTGTTTGGAAATATTGATTTAACTATATTTTTGAACACGAACATATTTTATGTTGTTCAAGATTATGTTATGTCAACTGATCACTTCGGCTGATATTATATTAACAGTGACTGCAATAGATGTAGCAAAGCATTCTCTCTCTCTCTCTCTCTCTCTCTCTCTCTCTCTCTCTCTCTCTCTCTCTCTCTCTCTCTCTGTCTCTCTGTCTCTCTGTCTCTCTCTCTCTCTCTCTCTCTCTCTCTCTCTCTCTCTCTCTCTCTCTCTCTCTCTCTCTCTCTCTCTTTATTTTATTTGTATAAAATATTATGAAATATTTTGAAAGAAAAGTGTTGAAGTTATCACTTGTTCGCCATGTCTTGTTATCACAATGTGTATTTATCAGTTTTAGAACGTGTCCATAAGCAGTCTGCTTGTTAACGTTCTTAATGTTGTTACTGTTTAAAACGTGTATACAATAAAATTAATACAAACACGCTTAAACCAACTCCAAGGACACATGCGACAGACGTGTACGACCAAACCCCTGACGGACTTAGGAGCGTCACGCACACGTTGTGAAACCCTGATTAGCCTACACGCGTGCCCGGCTGGTCAGTATGGGGGCAGGATGAGAGGTGATTAAGTAGTGACCACGCAGTGACCCTGAGTATACGCCCACTTCCTGTCATGACGCAGCGTTATTGTCCCCGACACGTCATTGAACGGATATAGTATTTATAGTATTGTTCTTTTAAACATAAGTTTATTTTAACAAAGGTTACAATCATGACATGTACACAAAGTTCACAGAAACAGCAACAAGCTAGAAGCTTATAGTGGTGTTCCTGCATGACAGTACACCATAAGGCGGCATAGTATTGTTATCCACAAACTGTATTTTATTGTGTGTGTGTGTGTGAGGGGGGGGGTATGTGTGTGTGTGTGCGTGTGTATGTGTGTGTGTGTGTGTGTATGTGTGTGTGTGTGTATGCTGTTGCTATTGTATTTAGTAAGAAGGGTCGATTAATAAGACAGTGTCCATTATTATTTATTGTTATTATATCCGGTTGCGACATAATGGGAAACCTTGCTTCTTGCCCTTTGCGTCCAACGGAGGAGCTGTAACGCCAAAGAAAGATAATATCGACGTTGTCATGGAATTTTGGCGTAACTCATTTTACACAGCTTTTCAGTAAAAGGCCAAAACTGATTTTGTTTTGGTAAAATAGTGTTTATATTTGTACCTGATATGGATAGAAATATAAAAGAATGTTAAATAATGTATTTTCCATCGTATAATACTATTTAAGAAAAATTTCTCTTGGAGAATGATTTACTTTGTCTAAAGCACAAAAACAGCTTCTTCTTCTGACTGACTGCACGATCAAAGTCTCTTTCCGAGGGATGCCGCAAAGCTGGCCGTGCGGCGGAGTTCATATGCCGTTCCCCAGACTTTGGTCCGAAGGTCCGTTCCGTCTGGCCACTGCTCTCGGCGCCTTGCTTCGTGGGAGGGACAATACAAAAACAGAAAACTCGCCTCGAATCATGTTTGTAGCAAACTTTCTGGACGACGACGATAGTTGGTATTGTTACGAGTATGTGGCATACTTTCGTGTCTTTGGGAAGTTTACTCAAGGAAAATCGGGTTACTATATCCATGGGGATAGCGTTCAAGTTTTTTTTGTTTTTTTTTAAACTCGTACCCATCACCTTCACCCTGAACATAGTGTATATAAATCACGAACGGAAATGGACTTTTATCTTTTTAAGAAAAGTGGTCCTAAGTCTTAACCCACGTGACTTAATAAATTACCGGCCTTTTACTGGTCCATTCCCATCCCTTATACAAAATTTAAAAAAACCTCACATTTCTTAAACATATAACTTTTACTATATATTTATGGAGAACCAACAACCCCGTCACCTCCATTTTCTTGGTTAGGTGCCCCCCCCCCCCCCCTCCCCCCAAACCCTTCCCCTCCTCGTCCGCCTCCGCCTACTAGCAGATCTACAGAGCTACTCCCTAATGGACACCAGTTCGTGGGACAGAAGCACCATCCACCGAGGGACAGAATCGCGCTATCCAAATCTTTTTCTTTGTTCATGCATGTGTGTCTTTTCGTGTTTCCAAGCCTTAAGACTTTCGCTGTAAACGTGGCATGCTTATCGTGCGCATGCGTGCACACGGGGGTGTTCGGACACTGAAAAGAGTGTACACAAAGTTGACTCTGAGAAATAAATCCCTTTCCAAACGTTGGATTCGAGCCCACTCAGATAGTGACAACTGGAAAGAAAGAAAGAAAGAAAGAACGAACAAAATAGATAACCAAATAATCAATCAAAGAAAAAGAAAGAAACGAAGAAAGAAAGAAAGAAAACCAGGAAGAATTAAGAAGGCAGTTTTATTTTAAATTGTATTCTCTTTCAATCATGTTCCAGACATATTAAGAAAAGGGTTTTAGCTGAGAAAAACCCAAGCTGCCTGCGTATGGAAACAAGTGCTGTCACGAAAGTACTTAGAGGACGTTAATCGCGAATAGTCAGTCAGTCCGTCACCTTGAAACGTGCGAACTTTACAAAGCAACCTTGACCCCTCTAGGCTTATCGGAACACACCCCAAGTTTGCACCAATCACAAGCCTGCATGTGATTGTTTACTGTCATGAATTTATCATCAAGGAGTGTTGGTCCCGAATTTCGTGTGGTCGTTACAAATACAGCAACGCACTCTCACGATAAAAACTAGGGCTTGGGTTTAGCCGTCTAGGAGTGACGCTATTTGTGTATGGAACGCCATTTCGGTCGACGGCACATGGCATAAACAATGTCGAGTTGTTTCCAGCCAAAAAATGTCAAGATTTGTACAGGCAGGCAGGGTGTGCCGAAGAAAAATTTCCATTTTTATGTAATATTTTAATGGACAATAAAGTGCTGTTATTGTTATTGTTATTGTTATTGTTATTGGTCCCCAGCCCTTTTTTGGGAGATAATATGCTAATGGAGACCAATGACATTATTTTTGTCGACAAAGAATAAAAGCGATTGACGTGCACTCTTTCTCGTGGTGGTGGTGGGGGGGGGGTATCGGGGGGGGGGGGGTATCGGGGGGGGGGGGGTATCGGGGGGTCGGTTGCCTACAGCGACAGGTTAATAGTCGGCACCATGAGTTCAAATTTTCGAGTTATTTCCAGAATAGAAATGTCGCGATTTTTACATGTGATTGCCCTACAGCTGCTTATTTCATTTTGATTTATTTATTGAGAAAGAAGATTAACAAATCATTTTGCTTCTTTTTCGACAATAAAAGGGGAAATGTCAATCGAATATTTCAGCATGCCATTGGTCTATACAGTCATTATCCCATTATTTTTTATTTATTTATTTATTTACGAGGATTTATATCGCGCACGTATCTCACCACACAAGGCGACTCAAGGCGCATGTTACCTATTGATGCCGTGTGAGATGGAATTTTTTACACAATACATCACGCATTCACATCGGCCACTAGATCGACTGCCTTTAGGCGCTGCATCCACCTTTCACGGCCTATTATTCCAGGTCACACGGGTATTTTGGTGGACATTTTTATCTACGCCTATACAATTTTGCCAGGAAAGACCCTTTTGTCAATCGTGGGATCTTTAACGTGCATACCCCAATGTAGTGTACACGAAGGGACCTCGGTTTATCGTCTCATCCGAAAGACTAGTTTTAGGCACAGTCGGCGTTCCATACACGTGCCTGTAACCTTTCTTTATCTTACTAGGCTCTTCAGAAATAGATAATCCGTACCTGGCAGGAACGCTGCACCCTCTGACTCTCGCCGAAATAGGCTGGGTTTACATCTGTTAATTAGACTCAGGAGGGGGAAGGCGCAAATGTGCGGTTTATTGTTAAGGCAAAAAAAAATAGTCTGTTTACGGTAACATAGGCCAACAAAATAGGGTCGGTAGATCGGGATTTTTTTTTCTTCCCAAAAAAACCATATTTTTAAGTTATTTTGCCAAAAAACAGATTTTTTTATTTATTTTTTTTTCTTCTCCCAAATGCCACAAAATAGTCTAGGGTTGCGCGAAAAAATAGGGTCGGTCGGGATACCGTAAACAGACTATTTTTTGGGGCCTAAAAGGTAAAGTTCCTCCGATGTAAACGACCTTGCACACTGCCCCAGACCTGTCTAGGCTTTTACATGGGATAAGAAGAACATCCCTGTACTTAAATCAAAAGTATATCAAATGAACAGCTTTGTCTGCAGGACAAGGATATTGTTCTGTAACTTCAACCTATATCAATGTTCGAAATTATTTGATCAAAAAGTTGTTTCTCCACACAGAAAACGGTCAGGCAGTTTTCTCAAGATAAGTTGTGTGTAACTATAGTGTTTGTCTGTGCTGGGTCGATATATTTGGAAACGTAACGTTCAAACAACATACCTTGATCATGTAGTTGATTATTGGTATGTGTTCGATTGGAAGGAAGCTCTTATCCCATGTAAAACCTCGAGTAAACCAGAACAATAGGTAAATCAAAACAACAGCAACAGCAAAATTTCAACCCGTCCCAATATGGAACACAGGAGAGGTAGAAAAGCAGAAAAAATCTATCTACTTCTGATCTAGAAATAACTTACACAATACATACGTATATGACGATGGACCGGCACGGTTGGCCTAGTGGTAAGGGGTCCGCCCCGTGATCGGGAGGTCGTGGGTTCGAACCCCGGCCGGGTCATACCTAAGACTTTAAAATTGGCAATCTAGTGGCTGCTCCGCCTGGCGTCTGGCATTATGGGGTTAGTGCTAGGACTGGTTGGTCCGGTGTCAGAATAATGTGACTGGGTGAGACATGAAGCCTGTGCTGCGACTTCTGTCTTGTGTGTGGCGCACGTTATATGTCAAAGCAGCACCGCCCTGATATGGCCCTTCGTGGTCGGCTGGGCGTTAAGCAAACAAACAAACAAAAAATATGACGATGGACAAAAGGCAAAATTAGATAAGTTATTATTTTAAGTTTAACTCAATTTGAGTTAGGAACTCATTATTGACTCCTTCAAAAGAAGGTTAGCGTTTACAGCCTTATGAAAGGCACAAACTTGGGGTCACCATTGTGAATGAATGCAAATGCCTTAGTACGCTATCATACAGGAACAAACACAACTCCAAATGTAGGTTCCCTCCACTGTATTAAACAGGTATGACAGCATACACACAATTACATACAATCATGAACATAAATGTTAGGTATTCAAAAATCAGGTACTCACAGGTTTGGATGCAAAAACAACTCGAGATTACAATTTCGTGCACAATTTCACTAACAAAACCCTACACCCTTCACTTATCTAGAAAAATACACAAACAGTCCGTGAACTCACAGGCACACGATATCTACTTTACTGGTATCGAATCACGGCTCGTGTGTAGTCAGAAAAACAGTTACCGTTCATATTCCGGCAGACTCAAATCACCGTCTGCTCTGCCTACTAAATACTCATTATATCTTATGTACTTAAGATCTTATAGACATATTTTAACTCTGTTCATACACAGAATTACACAGCGTTTATGGCCGTTCACTAGGAAATGTATCTGAATAATTCCTTCCACTGGCGACCTCGGTCTATTCAGTTCCTTTCGTCCTGTGACCTCTATGGTCCAACCTCCCGGCCGATTACTTGGACACCCCCTCAATGTCCAAGGACAGTGGTAAAGTGTAACAACACCCTGGTTGCGATTTACAACATCAACTATTCCCGGTCAGTGAGCTGAACTCACAGTGCGTGCAACACACTTTGCTATGTCACGCTATATCTCTGGTTAGCGCTCTAAAACCATGGAGGATATCACTGTCAAACTTTGCCTGTTACAGTGTTCTTCGTGATTTCCTTCACAACATACCCTTTGTTTATTTACATAACTGTTTAACGCGTGAAGAAAATAATGTAGCTTTAACTAAGCCCTAGGGCGAACGTGTCACTAGTGCAGTTTTTATCGTTTAATTACGGTATGTGCCTAATATGCCCGGGACGCCCTTTAACATTTCAAGGTTAATTTGGCTTTTCATCAGTGATTGTCTAGATAAGGTGGCATTGAGCACAAGTGATTTGCACAGTTACCGCTTTAGGGTGGATGTGGTGTGAGTGTGGGTGTGGGTGTGGGTGTGCATGGGGGGGGGGGGTCGAGAGTGGGGGTGGGGGGAGGGGTGGTGTCGCTTAGTTTATAAGTGTCGCTATCTTCATCATTGTCTTGTATAGTTATGGCATCTCTGTCTGATGCTTTTTCTGTGTCTGTCTGGCTGTCGGTATTCTCTCTCTCTCTGTATTCATCAACTGTAAAACTTCGTCGAATGATTTTGTCAAAAGTGGTGTGCCTCAAGGGTCTGTATTAGGACCTATATTGTTCTGTATTTATATAAATGATTTACCTCTTCATGTGTCAGATGAGAAAGTAAGATGTGAGTTCTTTGCGGATGATTCATCAATCCACACCAGTCAGAAGTCTTTGGTAGCCGTCAACCAATCTCTTCAAAAAAGTATAGATGAGATGACAGACTGGTGCACCACTAATGCAATGGTTATTCACCCTGTTAAGACGAAAAGTATGGTGATTACAACTAGACAAAAACACCAATTAAAACCCTTACAACTTCAACTGTCAATTGATTCAACTCAAGTGCAACAAGTTAAAGAGCATACATTATTAGGGGTTACCGTTGATCAAGAATTGAAATGGCAAACTCACTTGAGTAAAATTTGCAAATTAGTATCTAAAAATGTGTACTTATTGTCTAAATTAAGACATTATGCCGATGTGGAAGAACTCAAGTTGTTTTATTACGCTCACATAATGCCCCATATCAACTTTGCTTCAACACTTTGGGATAACTGCAGTGATGTTCATCTCAAACGACTCAATTCTCTTCATCGCCGTGCTGCAAAACTAATTCTGCATGAGTCAAATAAGCCAACAGATGATAAATTAAAGCTCCTTAATTTCCTTCCCTTGAAAAATCAGTTGACGCTAAACAAGGCTGTCTTTATGTACAAAGTAATTAACAATAATGTTCCTGGATATTTAAAATCACATTTCAGACATGCCACAAAAAGATATGGGTCCCAGAACCTGATTCCCCCCATCCCTCGTCTAGACTTGTATAAGTCAAGTTTAGCCTTCTCAGGAGCATCTCTATGGAATTCCATACCCCTACCCCTCCGAAATGCCTCTTCTGTGAAAACGTTTAGGCGCCAGTTTCATTCCCGCTTAATGGGTAGATAGAACACTTTTCATGTCTGATATTTTAGTGCTTCTTACATTTAGTCAAGTTATGTTTGTATTTTGATTTGTTCTTTATGTGTATGTATTGATAATGATATACATGCGAATGATTGGGACAATTCCTCCCCACATTTGTTTTCTCCCTTTTGTTATTAGTTGTTTTGGATGTTTATATGCAATGCATTATTGCAACTATGCTGCAATTTCCACACTATATTGTTTTTCCTATTTTTGAATGTGCATAAAAAACCATAACCCTTTTCTTATTACTATTTACATTATGTACGTCTGTAAGTAACAATAACCTTGTCAATTTTACTATCTATATTATGTGCGTCTGTATTAAGTGTTTGTATAAGGGACAGGTTGTAAGATTAGGCTTTGCCTAAAACCTCTAAACTTTGGTAATAAAGTTCAGTTTCAGTTTCAGTTTCTCTCTCTCTCTCTCTCTCTCTCTCTCTCTCTCTCTCTCTCTCTCTCTCTCTCTCTCTCTCTCTCTCTCTCTTCTCTCTCTCTCTCTCTCTCTCTTTTCTTTCTTCTCTCTCTTTCCCTCTCTCTTCTCTCTCTCTCTCTCTCTCTCTCTCTCTCTCTCTCTCTCTCTCTCTCTCTCTCTCTCTTTCTCTCTCTCTCACGCGAGTGTCTCCATTAATACCGCATGAATCTGCAAGTGTATTAACGATTCATGTTCATCAACATACCCGTATGTGTCC